>NC_079191.1:19997160-20267160 GCF_029499605.1 Hyla sarda
TTAGGTGCAGTATAGCTCACCACATTAGGTGCAGTATAGCTCCCCACATTAGGTGCAGTATAGTTCCCCACATTAGGTGCAGTATAGTTCCCCACATTAGGTGCAGTATAGTTCCCCACATTAGGTGCAGTATAGTTCCCCACATTAGGTGCAGTATAGTTCCCCACATTAGGTGCAGTATAGCTCCCCACAGTAGGTGCAGTATGTTCCCCCACATTAGGTGCAGTATAGCTCCCCACATTAGGTGCAGTATAGTTCCCCACATTAGGTGCAGTATAGTTCCCCACATTAGGTGCAGTATAGCTCCCCACATTAGGTGCAGTATAGTTCCCCCACATTAGGTGCAGTATAGCTCCCCACATTAGGTGCAGTATAGTTCCCCACATTAGGTGCAGTATAGTGCCCCACATTAGGTGCAGTATAGTTCCCCCACATTAGGTGCAGTATAGTTCCCCACATTAGGTGCAGTATAGCTCCCCACATTAGGTGCAATATAGTTCCCCACATTAGGTGCAGTATAGCTCCCCACATTAGGTGCAGTATAGTTCCCCCACATTAGGTGCAGTATAGCTCCCCACATTAGGTTGGCAGTATAGTTCCCCACATTAGGTGCAGTATAGTTCCCCACATTAGGTGCAATATAGTTCCCCACATTAGGTGCAGTACAGTTCCCCCACAGACATCCAGCTTCCAGCCATATACAGTGTATGGCTGGAGGCTGTAAGTCTGTGTACTGCCCCACTTCAGTGCTCTGACCACCGCTCCTCCGGTCCGGGGTCACAATCTACTGCTATGGCCTACAGGCCATAGCAATAGGTCCCGGGTCCAGAGGAGTGGTGGTCGGAGCACTGAAGATGACGTACAACATACAGGTAACTTACCATGCGCGTGCGTGTCTTCCTCCTCGCTGCTCTGATGTTGCTATGGGCGCACGCACGGGACGTCAGTGATGTCCCTGCGTGCGCTACCTCCTGGCGGCCCCTGTGTTTTTAAAGTTAACGCGGGGGCCGCCGCAGAAAGGTAACGAGACATCCTTGTGTCCCGAAAAAGATCTTTCGGGACACAGTGATGATGTGACAGGGGCCCCTGCGGGCTGCTTAGTGGCAGACGCGGATCCCCCCTGGGCTTGATTAGGGTGTGCCCAGGCCCCCATAAACGATATCCCCCAATACACTGTGCCCCCAAATAAACTGTGGAACAGCAAGCGACTTCAGTATAAACCAGGAATCAACGGCGCTGTGCAGGACATCAATCACGGGAGACGCCAGGTAACTTGTAAAAACTTTACGCGTTTCACTGCACAAACGCAGCTTCCTCAGGCATGCTTGCGCAGTGTAACACGTTGCATGATTGTCTAGTAACGTTTTTACAAGTCCTGCACAGCGCCGTTGATTCTTGGTTTATACTGAAGTCGCTTGCGGTTCCATTGTTTTGCACAGGAAGGGTGCAGTCAGGCTGATCATCTTCTTATATCTATGCTCTCACCATTGTTGTGTATGTAGGTACACAACCTGCTTGTCTTCCCTCCCCCTGCCCATGTCTTGTGGTTGTCCTGCACCATGGAGCGCCTCTCCTTTAGGTCCCAAATAAACTGTGTCACTGTGCCCAAAAACGATGCCCCTAAATGAACTGTTTCTCTGTGCCCATAAACCATTCCACCCAAATAAACTGTGTCACTGTGCCCCCAGATAAAATGTACCATTGTCTCTATAATCCGAGCCTCCAGATAAACTGTGCCTAAGGTTCCCTGCTCCTGCCAGCACTTACTTTATCAATTGTATTGGCATCTTATAGGCACTGATACGATTGAATTCAGGGACTGTGGGGACCCTCTTGCCAAGTCCCTGCACCAGCTGAAGGTGGTGGAGGCCCCTGCCAGGTCTGTGCAGTTAGGGCCTCTGCAACTCCTATAGTTACACGACTGGCTGACAGACAGAATTCTGCAGCTCCGGATGTGACTGGAGTAAAATACATGGTCTACCATGTATTTACGTAGCACATAGAAACAAGATATGGCCAGAAAATGTACCTAACGTGTCCATTGTAAGACTATGTTTGGCCCAATAAAGTCAATGAGGGATATTTATCAAAACCTGTGCAGACGAAAAGTTGCCCAGTTGCCCATAGAAACTTCCTTCATTTTTAAAAAGGCCTCTGCAAAGTCGTCAGGCCGCCGCCAGAGAGAAGAAGCACTGCGCAGGCCAGGTGAGTGTGTGTATTTGTCTGTGTCTCTGTGTGAGTCTGTCCGTGTGTATGTGTGTATATGTCTGTGTGTGTGCCTGTGTTGGGGGGGGGACGACTATGCTACCTAATGTGGGGAAACTGCTACCTAATGTGGAGAATCTATGCTAACTAATGTGGGGAAACTATGCTACCTAATGTGTGGAAACTCCTACCTAATGTGGGGAAACCGCTACCTAATGTGGAGAATCTATGCTACCTAATGTGGGGAAACTATGCTACCTAATGTGTGGAAACTCCTACCTAATGTTGGGAAACTGCTACCTAATGTGGGGAATCTATGCTATCTAATTTGGGGAAACTATGCTACCTAATGTGGGGAAACTATGCTACCTAATGTGGGGAAACTATGCTGCCTAATGTGGGGAAACTGCTGCCTACCTACTGCTTTTTTTTCCCTTTGGGGGGGAGGGGCAGCATTTCACTCTTGGTCCCAGGCAGCACAATGTCTTGGGCCGCCCTGCTCATAACTGAGTCCAAAACTGGAAAAATAGCTATAACAGATACGATGTGAGACATATAATACGGTTAGAAACCAGGATGTGTGAACTATGAGGAGATGTGAAAGGAACAAGAGGAAGAATGAGGTGAGCAGGTCCTGTGATGTGGGGAACTGCTGAGGGGGGGGGGACGTACCTTCCTTCCCTTTGGGTGACAATGCTTTAGGTTTCGTCTTGAAGGACAGGGATTTAGTTATAGAATGCTCGGTTGTGTATAATGGACTGTGATGTGGTTCTGTTGTTATTGCCTTGTATATATTAAGGACTCAAAATTATTTTGTTTTTGCACTTTCGTTTTTTCCACCTCCCGTTTTAACTCCTTGGGTACGGAGCCCATTATGACCTTAAGGACCAGAGCATTTTTGCACATCTGACCACTGTCACTTTAAGCATTAATAACTCTGGAATGCTTTTACTTATGAATTTGATTCCAAGATTGTTTTTTGTGACATATTCTACTTTATGTTAATGGTAAATTTTTGTTGATACTTGCATCATTTCTTGGTGAAAAATTCCAAAATGTTATGAAAATTTTGCATTTTTCTAACTTTGAAGCTCTCTGCTTGTAAGGAAAATGGACATTCCTAATAAATTATATATTGATTCACATATACAATATGTCTACTTTATGTTGATATCATAAAGTTGACATGTTTTTACTTTTTGAAGACACCAGAGGGCTTCAAAGTTCAGCAGCAATTTTCAGGAAAATTTCAAAATCAGAATTTTTTAGGGACCAGTTCAGTTTTGAAGTGAATTTAAGGGTCTTTATGTTAGAAATACCCCATAATGGACCCCATTATGAAAACTGCAACCCTCAGTGTATTCAAAATGCCATTCAGAAATGTGTTTCACAGGAATAGCGAAATGGAGGAGAAAATTCAAAATCTTCATTTTTTACAATAACATGTTCTTGTAGACCCGTATTTTTTTTTTTTTTTACAAAGGGTAAAAGGAGAAAAAGCCCACTAAAATTTGTAACCTAATTTCCCTTGAGTAAGGAAATGCCTCATATGTGGATGTAAAGTGCTCTGTGGGCGCACTAGAGGGCGCAGAAGGGAAGAAGCGACAATGGGATTTTGGGGAGCGAATTTTGTTGAAATGGTTTTTTTTGGGGGGGGGGGCGGGGAATATCGCTTTTAGGATGCCCCCATGGTGCCAGAACAGCAAAGAAACACCCATATGGCACATTATTTGGGAAACTAAGGGGTACAGTGATCCTTAACACTTCACAGTTGATTGACGAGCTTTCGTTAAAGTGGGACGGGAAAATGAAAAATCAGATTTTTTTTCACTAAAATGTTGATGTTGCCCCAAATTTTTCATTTTCACGAGAGGTAATAGGTGAAAATGTCCCCCAAAATTTGTAACCCAATTTCTCTCAAGTAAGGAAATATCTCATATATGGATGTAAATGGCTCTGTGGGTGCACTAGAGGGCTCAGAAGGGAAGGAGCGACATTGGGCTTTTGGAAAGCGGATTTTGCTGAAATGGTTTTTGGGGGGGCATGTTGCATTTAGGAAGCGCCTATGGTGCCAGAACAGCGAAAAAAAAACCACATGACATACTATTTGGGTAACTACACCCCTCAAGGAATGAAACAAGGGTTATAGTGAGCCTTAACACCCCACAGGTAATTGACAAATTTTTACTAAAGTTGGATGTGGAAATGAAAAATTTGATTTTTTTCACTAAAACGCTGGTGTTACCAAAATTTTTATTTTTACTAGGGATAACAGTAGAAAAAGCCTCCCAAACTTTGTAACCCCATTTTTTCTGAGTATAGAAATACCCCATTTGTGGATGTAAAGAGCTCTGCGGGCGAACTACAATGCTCAAAAGAGAAGGAGCACCATTGGGCTTCTGGAGAGAGAATTTGTTTGGAATGGAAGTTTGGGGCCATGTGCATTTACAAAGCCCCCGTGGTGCCAGAACAGTGAACCTCCCCACATGTGACCCCATTTCGAAAACTATACCCCTCACGGAATGTAATAAGGGGTGCAGTGAAGATTTACACCCCACAGGTGTCTGAAAGATCCCTGGAACAGTGGGCCGTGCAAATAAAAATGTAATTTTTCATTTTTACGGATGACTGTTCAAAAAATCTGTCAGACACCTGTGGGGTGTAACTGCTCACTGTACCCCGTATTACATTATGTGAGTAGTGTAGTTTCCGAAATGGGGTCACATGTGGTCTGGCACCATGGGGGCTTTGTAAACGCACATGGCCTTCAATTCCAGCCAAATTCTTTCTCCTAAAGCCCAATGGTGCTCCTTCTCTTCTGAGCATTGTAGTGCGTCCACAGAGCACTTTACATCCACATATGAGGTATGTTCTTACTCAGAAGAAATGGGGTTACACATTTTGGGGGGCTTTTTCCTATTACCCCTTGTGAAAATGAAAACTTTGGGGTAACACCAGAATTTTTGTGAAAAAAATCAAATTTTTCATGTCAAACTTTAATGAAAAATTGTCAATTGGTGTGCTAAGGCTCACTATACCCCTTGTAATGTTCCGTGAGGGGTGTAGTTTTCAAAATGTGGTCACATGTGGGTGTTTTTATTTTTTTTGCGTTTATGTCAGAACCGCTGACCAGTTTAGGCCTCAAATGTACATGGTGCGCTCTTACTCCTGAGCCCTGTAGTGCGCCCACTTTACGTCCACATATGGGGCATTTCCGAACTCGGGAGAAATTGTGTTACAAATTTTAGGGGTCTTTTTTTTCTTCTACCTCTTATGAAAACGAAAAGTATGGGGCAACACCAGCATGTTAATTTTTTTACACTAACATGCTGGTGTAGACCCACACTTTACCTTTTCATAAGGGGAAAAAGGAGAAAAAGCCCCCCAAAATTTGTAGCGTAATTTCTCCCGAGTACGGAAATACCCCATATGTGGCACTAAACTGCTGCCTTGAAATACGACAGGGCTCAGGAGTGAGAGAGCACCATGCGCATTTGAGGCCTAAATTAGGGATTTGCACAGGGGCGGTCCCGGAAGCAAGCATGACGCTTGCCTCCGCCATCAAAAAATACCCTATGACATTGATTCCCAAACAGTGTGCCTGAACCTGTTGCAAAACCCTCAGTATGCCTGGACAGTCAATTGCTGTCTGGCAATGCTGGAAGTTATTGTTTTGCAACAGCTGGAGGCTCCATTTAGGAAACACTGCCTTATGAGACGTTTTTCAATTTTATTGGGGAGGGGGGTTGGGGGAACGTGTGAAGGGGTATCTGTAGTGTTTTACTCTTTATTTTACATTAGTGTAGTGTAGTGTTTTTAGGGTACATTCGCACTGGCGGGGGTTTACAGCGAGTTTCCCACTAGGAGTTTGAGCTGCGGCAGGAAATTTGCCCCAGTATAAACTTGCAGCGGGAAACTCACTATTAATTAAATTAATAAAAATTATATATATAAAATAAGTGCTGTCAAAATAAAGTAGACATTTTAAAGTATAAGTGTCAAAAACTATTTGCTTTAGTACGTATAAATATATGCAACCTATTAGTGATAAAATAGCAACAAAAATGTTTTTATTTAAATGTCATGATTTTTTGCATTGTACAAAAAAAAAAAAAATATAATAATTATAATAGCTTACCTTTACTATGTACATGAGGCAGGGGTGTAGCTAGAAACCACCGGGCCCTGATGCAAAAAATTGCCTTGTGACCGGACTTAAAATTGTAGTATAAACCGTAGTATAAAAGTATAACACCAGATGCGGGTCAAAAATTAGCCGACCAGAGTCACTATCTGACTCCAGTCGGGTCCGGCTGGGATACGGGAGCGAGCGGTTTTCACATCTCCCAGCCGGACCCTGTCCCTGTATATAAAAATCATGGTGTGAATGCATCCTAATACAGTGTTTTCCAACCAGGGTGCCTCCAGCTATTGCAAAACTACAACTCCCAGCATGCTCGGACAGCCGAAGGCTGTCTGAGCATGCTGAGAGTTGTAGTTTTGCAACTGCTGGAGGCACACTAGTTAGGAAACACTTTTGTAACATTATGTGTGCTGTTCCCATACATCCCCCCCCCCCCCCCCGGTAAAAACAAAAAAGATACTCACCTTGTCCCACGTAGCGATCCTCAGCAATAGGGCCGCGTCCTATGTTCTCCACTGTGCAGGCGCCAATTAGTGACGTCATCGGGCAGAGGTTACGGCCTGCTCTGAACCAGACAGACCCTATTTGAAAAAACAGGCTTGGTCTTTAAGGGGCGCACAGATCTAATTGTCCTTAAGGGGTTAATGATGGCAGCATTGGGATTATTCTGTAGCCCAAGGGTCTTTTTTTCCCACTTGTTATGCCACAGTCTGCCAGGAGGGGGCAATAAAGCTCCAGCTATCATCTGGTACAGTAATAAAAAAAATAAAAAAATGCAAGGCTCTGCATAAAGATGACGAAATGTAGTCTTAAAAAAAATAAAAGACTTTTTGTAGCACTAATGATTAATTTAATCAGCTGCTGCAGAACTTCAAAATACACTAACATCAATATACACACCTCAGCTGCTGCAGAACATTATAATACACACCTTAGCTGCTACAGAAGCTCGAAATACACACCTCAGCTGCTGCAGAACATTATAATACACAGCTCAGCTGCAGAACATTAAAATACACACCTCAGCTGCTGCAGAACCTTATAATACACAGCTCAGCTGCAGAACATTAAAATACACACCTCAGCTGCTGCAGAACCTTAAAATGCACAAACAATATACACACATCAGCTGCTGCAGAACCTCATAATACACAGCTCAGCTGCAGAACATTAAAATACACAACTCAGCTGCTGCAGAAGCTTAAAATGCACAAACAATATACACACATCAGCTGCTGCAGAACCTCATAATACACAGCTCAGCTGCAGAACATTAAAATACACAACTCAGCTGCTGCAGAACCTCATAATACACAGCTCAGCTGCAGAACATTAAAACACACCTCAGCTGCTGCAGAACCTCAAAATACACAATTCAGCTGCTGCAGAACCTCTCGATACACACCTCATCTGCTGAAGGACCTTAAAATACACAAGCAATATACACACCTCAGCTGCTGCAGAACCTCATAATACACAGCTCAGCTGCAGAACATTAAAATACACACCCCAGCTGCTGCAGAACCTCATAATACACAGCTCAGCTGCAGAACATTAAAATACACACCTCAGCTGCTGCAGAACCTCTTGATACACACCTCATCTGCTGCAAAACCTTAAAATACACAAACAACAATATACACACCTCAGCTGCTGCAGAACATCATAACACACTCCGCTCTCCACCATGATCTGCCCCTGCAGAACCTTCCGGAACAAAGGAGAGAGCAACAGGTACAACATCCCTCCGGCAGATGATCCAAACCAGCAGAACACTGGATACTTCTTCACTGCTAATATAATGTAACCACAATTACACCTGAACCTGTACAACAGCGGTCTTCAAACTGTGGCCCTCCAGATGTTGCAAAACTACAACTCCCAGCATGCCCGGACAGCCAACGGCTGTTCGGGCATGCTGGGAATTGTAGTTTTGCAACACCTGGAGGGTCACAGTTTGAAGACCACTGCTGTATCATATTGTAAGCAGCTGCAGAGGAAAGGGATGTCCACTAGATGTCGCTATGACCCTTACTCCTATCTCTATAGGGATCAGCTTCATAGTAATCTGTCCATAGTGTGAATGTGACACCAGCGCCCTCTAGTGGTTCTTATGAACAGAGCATACAAAAGATTTCTGAGACTTTCTAATGAAAACCTCTTCGTCCCCATATTAACCAATCACTGCAGAGCTAGAGCAGAATATCAAATGAAAGCTGAGCTGTGATTGGTTGCTATGGAGAACAGAGCCAGGTTTTAGTTGAGACAGTGTTATAAATCTGCCTACAAATAGAGTGAGACAGATATCGCAAAGAAGGGAGGCACAGTGACATAGCAGAGACGTCGACTTGTAATGACTGAACGGACAATAAAGCTCTTTCAATAACCATAGCAGAGACGTCTCCCATGGTCTTTGTCAAGAGCGACGGCGGAAACGTTGCTACTACTGTGGTGTAGAAATAAAGCCTCACTTCTTTGGTATATGGATGTGCTGCTTGATCTTTTGTTGTAGATAGATAGATAGATAAATAGATATGAGATAGATAGATATGAGAGAGATAGATAGATATGAGATTAGATAGATAGATAGATATGAGATAGATAGATAGATAGATAGATATGAGATAGATAGATATGAGAGAGATAGATAGATATGAGATTAGATAGATAGATAGATAGATAGATATGAGATAGATATATAGATATGAGATAGATAGATAGATAGATAGATAGATATGAGATAGATAGATAGATATGAGATAGATAGATAGATAGATAGATATGAGATAGATAGATAGATAGATAGATAGATAGATATGAGATAGATAGATGTGAGATAGATAGATAGATAAAAGAGAGATATGAGATAGATAGATAGATAGATAGATATGAGATAGATACATAGATATATATGAGATAGATAGATATGAGATAGATAGATATGAGATAGATAGATATGAGATAGATAGATAAAAGAGATATGAGATAGATAGATAGATAGATAGATAGATAGATAGTTAGATATGAGATAGATAGATAGATATGAGATAGATAGATAAAAGAGAGATATGAGATAGATAGAAATGGGATAGATAGATATGAGATAGATAGATAGATAGATAGATATGAGATAGATAGATAAAAGAGAGATATGAGATAGATAGATATGAGATAGATAGATAGATAGATAGATAGATATGAGATAGATAAATAGATATGAGATAGATAGATATGAGATAGATAGATATGAGATAGATATGAGATAGATAGATAGATAGATATATATGAGATAGATGTGAGATAGATAGATAAAAGAGAGATATGAGATAGATAGATAGATATATATGAGATAGATATGAGATAGATAGATAAAAGAGAGATATGAGATAGATAGATATGAGATAGATAGATAGATAGATAGATAGATAGATAGATAGATAGATAGATAGATAGATATGAGATAGATAGATAAAAGAGAATTCGGGTAGAAGAGCTGTCATGGTGCACATCTACAATCTTGTATAGTGATCTGATTGCTTCTCAGCATAATATCAAAAACTAACAGGTTGTTATTATACATTTTGATCAAAAAGTACAAGCCCACTCGCCACGTCAAGGCCACCTATCCAGAGTGGGTCCCTAACGTCCCTAGCATAAAATGGCGCAGCACCGGGCGGCGACCACCACCGCCGCAACGCCAATGCCCACAGGGGGGGAAACGACCCACCGGCAGAGCGGCCCCAATGCCACTCAAACCAGTCTATGAGCCGCACCCCCCCCCGCAGACACGGCGCCACGGCAGCAACGGACACCGCACAGCACCACACCAGTGTGAACAGAGATGTAAAAGCTCACTTACCATACTCTCCCAGCAGATGTGAGATAGATAGATAAAAGAGAGATATGAGATAGATAGATAGATATATATGAGATAGATATGAGATAGATAGATAAAAGAGAGATATGAGATAGATAGATATGAGATAGATAGATAGATAGATAGATATGAGATAGATAGATAAAAGAGAGATATGAGATAGATAGATATGAGATAGATAGATATGAGATAGATAGATAAAAGAGAGATATGAGATAGATAGATAGATATGAGATAGATAGATATGAGATAGATAGATAGATATGAGATAGATAGATATGAGATAGATATGAGATAGATAGATAGATAGATAGATAGATATGAGATAGATAGATATGAAATAGATAGATATGAGATAGATAAATAGATAGATAGATATTAGATAGATAGATATGAGATAGATATGAGGCAAAAAAGTATTTAGTCAGCCACCAATTGTGCAAGTTCTCCCCCTTATAAAGATGAGAGGCTGTAATTTTCATCATAGGTTATAACCTCAACTATGGGAAACATAATGAGAAAAAAATCCATAAAGTCACATTGTCTGATTTTTAAAGAATTTATTTGCAAATTATGGCAGAAAATAAGTGTTTGGTCAATAACAAAAGTTAATCTCAATACTTTTTTCTATCCCCTTTGTTGGCAATGACAGAGGTCAAACGTTTTCTGTAAGTCTTCACAAGGTTTTCACACACTGTTGCTGGTATTTTGGCCCATTCCTCCATGTAGATCTCCTCTAGAGCAGTGATGTTTTGGGGCTGTCGATGGGCAACACTGACTTTCAACTCCCTACAAAGGTTTTCTATGGCAGTGTTTCCCAACCCAGTCCTCAAGGCCACCAACAGTCCAGGATTGAAATTTTTCCCTATTCTATTCCAAGCCTTCAGGACTGGGTTGGGAAACACTGTTATGGGGTTGAGATCTGGAGACTGGCTAGGCCACTCCAGGACCTTGAAATGCTTCTTATGAAGCCACTCCTTCATTGCCCGGGCAGTGTGTTTGGGATCATTGTCATGCTGAAAGACACAGTCGTGGTTAAACTTCAATGCTCTTGCTGATGGAAGGAGGTTTTCACTCAAAATCTCACGATACATGGCCCCATTCGATCTTTCCTTTACACAGATCAGTCGTCCTGGTCCCTTAGCAGATAAACAGCCCCAAAACATGATGTTTCCACCCCCATGCTTCACAGTAGGTATGGTGTTCTTTGGATGCAACTCAGCATTCTTTCTCCTCTAAACACGACAAGTTGAGTTTTTCCCAAAAAGATCTACTTTGGTTTAATCTGACCATATGACATTCTCCCAATCCTCTTCTGGATCATCCAAATGCTCTCCAGCAAACTTCAGATGGGCCCGGACATGTACTGGCTTAATCCCTTAAGGACCCGGGCTTTTTCCGTTTTTTCATTTTCAATTTTTCCTCCTTAAGTGTAAAAAATCATAACTCTTTAAAATTTTCACCTAAAATTCTATATGATGGCTTATTTTTTGCGTCACTAACTCTACTTTGTAATGACATCAGTCATTTTATCCAAACATCTACGGTGAAACAGGAAAAAAATTGATGAAAAAACACTATTTTGTAACTTTTGGGGGCTTCCGTTTTTATGCAGTAAATTTTTCGGCAAAAATGACACCTTATCATTATTCTGTAGGTCCATACGGTTAAAATGATCCCCTACTTATATAGGTTTGATTTTGTATCACTTCAGAAAAAATTCATGAATACATGCAGGAAAATGTATACATTTAAAATGGTCATATGAGGGCTCATTGTTTGCACCGTGATCTGAAGTTTTTAGCAGTACGGGTAGAAAACAGACATGTTGCACATCTACAATCTTGTATAATGATCTGATTGCTTCTCAGCATAATATCAAAAACTAACAGGTTGTTAGAATACATTTTTGATCAAAAAGTACAAGTCCACCCGCCACGTCAAGGCCACCTATTTAGAGTGGGTCCCTAACGTCCCTAGCATAAAATGGCGCAGCACTGGGCGGCGACCACCACCGCCGCGACACCAGTGTCCACAGGGGGGAACGACCCACTGGCAGAGCCGCCCCAATGCCACTCAAATCAGTCTATGGGCCGCACCTCCCCGCAGACACGGCTAATAAGTACTTAATCCTTCCAGTACTTATTAGCTGCTGAATGCTACAGAGGAAATTCCTTTCTTTTTGGAACACTGATAATATCACGAACGCAGTGCTCTCTGCTGACATCTCCGTCCATTTTAGCAACCATGCATGGTGGCACAGTGGTTAGCACTGCTGCCTTACAGTGTTGAGGACTTGGGTTCAAATCCCACTAAGGACAACAGTAAATAAAGCGTTATTATAATAACATCAGCAGAGAGCACTGAGCTCGTGATGTCATCAGAGAGCATTCCAAAAAGAAAATAATTTCCTCTGTAGTATTCAGCAGCTAATAAGTACAGGAAGGATTAAGATTTTTTAATAGAAGTAATTTTCAAATACGTTTAGCTTTCTGCCACCAGTTGATTTAAAAGAAAAAAGTTTTTCACTGGAGTACCCATTTAATAGTGCGCGGCATCACGATCAGTGCCGCACGCTATTAGCGGCGGGTCCCGGCTTCACTATGACGCCGGGCCCGCCGTGATATGATGCGGGGTGACCGTGTGACCCCACGTTATATTGCAGGACTGGGACCCAGGACGTACCCATACCTCCTGGGTCCTTAAGAGGTTAAGCAGGGGGACACATCTGGCACTGCATGATTTGAGTCCCTGGCGGCATAGTGTGTTACTGATGGTAGCCTTTTGTCCCAGGTTTGCAGGTCATTCACTAGGTCCCCCCGTGTGGTCCTGGGATTTTTTCTCACCGTTCTTGTGATCACTTTGACACCACGGGGTGAAATCTTACGTGGAGTCCCAGATCGAGGGAGATTATCAGTGGTCTTGTATGTCTTCCATTTTCTAATAATTCCTCCCACAGTTGATTTCTTCACACCAAGCTCCTTGCCTATTGCAGATTCAGTCTTCCCAGTCTGGTGCAGGTCTACAACATTGTTTCTGGTGTCCTTCGACAGCTCGTTGGACTTGGCCACAGTGGAGTTTGGAGTGTGACTGTTTGAGATTGTGGACAGGTGTCTTTTATACTGATAACAAGTTCAAACAGGAGCCATTAATACAGGTAACGAGTGGAGAACAGAGGAGACACTTAAAGGAGAAGTTACAGGTCTGTGAGAGCCAGAAATCTTGGTTGTTTGTAGGTGACTAAATACTTAGGTTACCAAGGAATTTACCAATTAATTCATTAGAAATGATACAATGTGATTTTATGGATTTTTTCTCATTCTGTCTCTCATAGTTGAGGTTATAACCTATGATGGAAATTACAGCCTCTCATCTTTATAAGTGGGAGAACTTGCACAATTGGTGGCCGACTAAATACTTTTTTGCCCCACTGATAGATCGATAGATAGATATCCAAAATAACAAAGAAGAAGCAGCACTCCCAGGGGAGTGAGAACAATGTATTTCGGGTGCATGCACGCTGTAGGTCCCAGTCCAGGGTCCAGGTAGATACAACAAATGGAAAAATGCTGCGGCGCACACAGGAAGTAGCCTTCTTCAAGCAAATACCAAGTGGAAACGCAGTGGTATATATGGGTACACAAGTAAGGAACAAGTGCGGTGATTGGTTGATCATTAATAACATCAGTGCAAAAGAACAATTACAGCAGTGTGCATACAAACATAATTACATTACATACATTGTGTATATAACAGTGTGTTGTGTAATTACTCACATCAGAGGCGGAGCTGAAAGGAATATAGCGAAACTGGTGTGGGCGCTATCCGACACCATAACTGTGAGCCAGTATCATCAGAGTGCGCTTGTGCGCAGAAGGAGGTACGGAGCAGTGAAGGAGCCAATAGACGAAACAATGGTGCGTGCCGGCGCATGCGCTGAACAGGCTGCGGCTGTAGCGGCCATATTAGAGCAGGGCAAAGGCCAGATAATTGCAAGTAATGGAAACGGTAGGCAAGAGACACATAGGTCCAATCAGACATGAGCGCTCACAGGGAGGACATAAGGGAGACGCTCATGGAGACAGAGGCCCTCATTTACTAAGAATGGAGTGTAGGTTTCTTTGTGGGTTTTAATTTCCTACAATTTATTTTCCTCAGTATTTACTAAGGTTTCCCTACATTTTCCCCTTTCCCTACACTTTGCTTTTTTTACACATGTTCTGATCTGTCCGGTTTTCCTCAGCTCAAATCCATCACATTTTCTGTGGAAATCTTAGTAAATATGTAGTTTTTTTGTGAAGAGACCACACCCCCTTTCCCGGCGGCCACTCCCCTTTTTCGGTTTTCTTAGTAAAATGGAGAGTTAGGGCTGGTTCACGTCACGTTTCTCCCATACGGGAGCGCATACAGCAGGGGGGAGCTAAAACCTTGCGCTCCCGTATGCCTTCATATGCGCTCCCGTATGTAATTCATTTCAAAGAGCCGGCCGGAGTGAAACGTTCGGTCCGGTCGGCTCATTTTTGCACCGTATGCGCTTTTTCACTGGGCCTAAAACTGTGGTCAACCACGGTTTTAGGTCCGGTTGTAAAAGCGCATACGGCGCAAAAATGAGCCGACCGGACCGAACGTTTCACTCCGGCCGGCTCATTGAAATTAATTACATACGGGAGCGCATAGAAAGGCATACGGGAGCGCGAGGTTTTAGCTCCCCCCTGCTGTATGCGCTCCCGCATGGGAGAAAACGTGATGGGAACCCAGCCTTAGTCAGGTTTTTTCAATTCTGGCGCAAATTCTGGCGCAAAATCTGGCGCAGATAGAATTTCTGGCGCAATGCGACAGAATCTGGCACACAACCCGACAAAACATGTCGGGTTTGCAATAGTAAATGAGGGCCAATGTCGTCACAGGTCACACTAAGTGGGTCCCGGAGTGGCAATGGAGGACACCGAGGAGAGCCCCGAAACAGGACTCCCCTCGATGTCCCCCAGAGTCACCCGGGCATCACCCCAGCCACCCCCACTCAGTTGCACTCTGGGACCATACATAGATGTAATCAATATAGTAAATAACTGTGACAGTCGCCAGAGTGATCTGGTATACATAAAAATAGCCAAAAGGATAGAGCGTGCCATGTTCTGGTGTGAGGCTCCCTCGTGTCCTGATAGAGAAAGATGATGAGGGCTCCAGAATGTATAAAATGAAGACATAATTCAAGCTCCGTCTCTGAAAAAAAAAGAAGATATGGTGAAAAGTCAATGATGAAAGTGCATGTGGAGTGACATGTATCCAAAGTATAGGGGATAAGATGTCTGACCGCGGGGTAGCGCCGCTGGGGACCTCCGCAATCTTGCATTCGGCACCCACCTCTTTGAGCTGCACGCTGCGCTGCCAGCTCACAAACTGCCGGGTGCCGACCACGGGGCCGGAGTATCGTGACATCACGACTCTGCCCCCGCTATGCAAGTCTATGGGAGGGGGCGTGACGGCTGTCACGCCCCCTCCCATAGACTTGCATAGCGGGGGAGGGGCGTGACATCACACGGGAGCGGAGTCGTGACGTCACAATGCTCCAGCCCCGTGGTCGGCACCCGGCAGTTTGTGAGCTTGCAGCGCTGCATGCAGCTCAAGGAGATGGGTGCCAAATGCAAGATTGTGGGGTCCCGCCACTGTGGTCAGACATCTTATCCCCAATCCTTTGGATAGGGGATAAGATATGTTAGGGCCGGAGTACCCCTTTACTCATTCTAGGGCAGTTTATGCAATTACAGCAGGGAAAAGAACCTTTTTGTTGGATAGTAAGATATTTTTGAGAAATAGTAGGTCTGGTGGAAATATCTTTCTGTACAAGTCAATCGCGTAGACTTCTTGACCGTTTCTACGACATCAGTGGGTGGGGGATTCTGGAATTGGGGAATAGAGGGAAAAGAAGGAGACAGGATTGACCAATGTTTTTTAATTATCTTAGAGATAGCAGGAGATGAACCGTGATATGTAGAAACAAAAGCGGCACATGGTAATGCTGTATGTGAGCGGGAATTTTGTAAAAGTGACTTGCGGTCCATTGCCAAAACACAGGATTTACAGCTAGTCACTAGATTGCGTGGGTAACCTTGTTGAGTGAACCTAGACACCAAATTATCTAGAGTAGGGCCAACCTGATCCTCAAGACTGACAATCCTTCTGGCTCTTAACATCTGGCTTAAGGGGAGAGATCGAAGCATGGGTTTAGGATGATTACTGGAAAAATTTTAAGTGGCATTGCAATCTGTAGGTTTGGTGTATGGAGTTGTCTGCGAAGTACCTACTTGTATAATAACACATGGGTCAAGAAACTGTATGGAGTCTGTAGAAAAATTAAGGGTGAACTGGACTTTGGTACAAATGGAGTTGAGTGATTGATGGAAATCTTGGAGTTGTTGTGATGACCCGTACCGGATGAAAAACACGTCGTCTATGTATCTCCACCACCCCAGCACGTGGCTGAAGTGGTGGGACATATAGACACGTTCCTCTTCCAACGTGGCGATGTAGATGTTAGCGTACGTTGGTGCCACGTTGGTCCCCATCGCGGTTCCGGACATCTGTGCATAAAAACTGTCATTAAGCAGGAATTAGTTATTTTGGAGAACAAAATCAAGTAGGGAAATGATGAATGTGAGTTTGTCAGCACTATGTACGCTAGATATTGTCAGTCTTTATATTTTAGTTCCCCACACACAGAGTTTAGCAGCAGTTAGAAAGGCTCTCTCCTCAGACGTCAGTGCTGACAAACTCACATTCAACTTGATTTTGTTCTCCAAAATAACTATTTCCTGCTTAATGACAGTTTTTATGCACAGATGTCCGGAACCGCGATGGGGACCAATGTGGTGCCAATGTACGCTTACATCTACGTCGCCATGTTGGAAGAGGAACACGTCTATGTGTCCCACCACTTCAGCCAGGTGTGCCCACCAATTTGCCAGTCTCTGTAACATGTAAGATGAGATGTGTCCACCAATCTACAAATTTCTGTACTGTCTAAGTTTACGTGTCCACCAATCTACAAATTTCTGTACTAAGTTTACATGTGTCCACCAATCTAACAATTTCCGTATTGTCTGTAAAAATAATGGGCATGTGTAGAGTCAATCTCTGCATCATGTTTCTCACGATGTGTCCACCAATTGAAGGATTTCTGTGCCATCTACATGGTCTTGAGTTTACATGTGCCCACCATTTTATCAAACGGAACAGAAATTCGTAGATTGGTGGACGCATCTTCATTTACACGGTACAGAGACTGGTATCTTGGTGGGCACATGTAGACTCAATCCAGTCTGTACCATGTAGGTCAACACGGGTCCACCAATTTAAGAATTAGTACATGTGCCCACAAATTTACCAATTTCTGTACCCTGTAAGTAGAGATGTGTCTCCTAACACGTGTACCCTTAAAGCCTGGCCGTGTATGCCGATCTACCATTGTTTGTTCCACGTAAGTCTGGATTAGTGGTCCCAAACTGTGGCCCTCCAGTTCAACTTCAGTAATGATGCCAGACTGCCCAGAGCATTATAGAAGGTACATCAAAAGGGCAGGGGCTCAAGCCCCCTTTCTAATCAACCGATGCACGTCCCTGCATCCAGATGTTACAAAACCTTAACTCTTAGCATGCCCGGACAGCCAAACACCTGTCTGCCTGCTCCAGAGGATCTACACTCATCATGAAAGGTAAATAGAGGCTTCCCTTTTGCAAAAATTAAACTCCCAGGGAGTTGAAGTTTTGAAACATCTGTATAGCCACAGTTTGAGACCACTGATATAAAAGTATCAATCTTCTGATCTCTATACAGTGTACGACCTACCCCTCTGTGTTTGCCGTGGACATATTTAGGCTGTTAATATTTCTCACGTGTAAACATTGTTCAGAGATGGAATTTGCTCTGCAGGGTCCAAGGACTCTATTAGTACCAGTCCACACACACTCCCCGCACCACGATCGGCATTGATTTTTTCTCCTCTCTATCTTACAAGCTGGTGTTATTGTTCTTCCTAATGGACGGACTGCGGGGAGGTTATCTTAATAGCTAAAAAAATGGCTTTTACTGCGGCTGTCATGTCACTTATAGGCAATTGTGGAAGGTTGTATGGACTGAGATAGGTGTCATTGATGCTACACTTAATGATGTGTGACTGTATAACCGCAAAAAGGCAATAATTACCCTAATATCTAAGTAACTTCATAGAACCCAGTGGATATATGTTAGTGACAGCCAACCGATGCCTCTACTAAGCAAGTACAGTCCTAGGAGACATGTACAAAAAGAGACAACACATAGCCACATATTACTCCATAGGAGGCAGTATTATAGTAGTTATATTCTTGTATATAGGAGCAGTATTATAGTAGTTATATTCTTGTATATAGGAGCAGTATTATAGTAGATATATTCTTGTATATAGGAGCAGTATTATAGTAGTTATATTCCTGTATATAGGAGCAGTATTATAGTAGTTATATTCTTGTATGTAGGAGCAGTGTTATAGTAGTAATATTATTGTATATAGGAGCAGTATTATAGTAGTTATATTCTTGTATATAGGAGGCAGTATTATAGTAGTTATATTCTTGTACATAGGAGCAGTATTATAGTAGTTATATTCTTGTATATAGGGGGAAGTATTATAGTAATTATATTGTTGTACATAGGGGGCAGTATTATCGTAGTTATATTCTTGTACATAGGGGGCAGTATTATAGTACAGTGACCCCCCGACCTACGATGGCCCCGACATATGATCAAATCGACATACGATGGCCTCTCAGATACGATGCTTTTTTATGTCGGGGCCATCGCATTAAGTGCTATCCGGCAGCGCAAAATGCTTAAGCTGCTGCCGGATAGCAGCTTAATGTTCCCTGTGTGGTGCAATGAGTATTACTTACCCCTCCACGATGCTCCGGGGTGCCCTCCGGGTCCAGCGCAGGTCTTCCGGTGTCTTCTCGGCCCTCTCCGATGACGTCAATACGCTGCTGTGCACGTCATCCAATAGGAATGGCGTACGCAGCGGCGTAATGACGTCGCTACGCAGGCCCATTAAGGCCTTGCGAAGACAGCAGAGGACCGGAGAAGACCAGGAGAGGACCGGAGAAGACAGCAGAGGACCGGAGAAGACCAGGAGAGCCCAGCGGAGGCCCGGGGACACCATCTCGAGCGGCGGGGACAGGTGAGTACAGCTTCCTATACTTTACATTGCACGGATCCCTCAACATACGATGGATTCGACAAACGATGGCTCGTTTGGAACGAATTACCATCGTATGTTGAGGGACCACTGTAGTTAGATTCTTCTATATGTCACGATTCGGCTCACAGGTAGTGGATCCTCTGTGTCAACAAGGGATTGGCGTGGACTGTGCTAGTGGACCGGTTCTAAGAGGCTACTGGTGTTCACCAGAGCCCGCCGCAAAGCGGGATGGTCTTGCTGCGGCAGTAGCAACCAGGTCGTATCCACTAGCAACGGCTCAACCTCTCTGACTGCTGAGAAGGCGTGGGACAGAAGGACTAGGCAGAGGCAAGGTCAGACGTAGCAGAAGGTCGGGGCAGGCGGCAAGGTTCGTAGTCAAAATGGATAGCAGAAGTTAAGGTAACACAGGCTTTGGACACACTAAACGCTTTCACTGGCACAAGGCAACAAGATCCGGCAAGGGAGTGCAGGGGCAGTGAGCAGATATAGTCTGGGAGCAGGTGGGAGCCAATTAAGCTAATTGGGCCAGGCACCAATCATTGGTGCACTGGCCCTTTAAGTCTCAGAGAGCTGGCGCGCGCGCGCCCTAGAGAGCGGAGCCGCGCGCGCCAGCACAAGACAGCAGGGGACCGGGACGGGTAAGTGACCTGGGATGCGATTCGCGAGCGGGCGCGTCCCGCTGTGCGAATCGCATCCCCGACGGCCATGACAGTGCAGCGCTCCCGGTCAGCGGGACTGACCGGGGCGCTGCGGGGAGAGAGACGCCGTGAGCGCTCCGGGGAGGAGCGGGGACCCGGAGCGCTAGGCGTAACACTATATAGGAGCAGTATTATAGTAGTTAGATTTTTGTACATAGGGGGCAGTATTTTACCATATAAACTACTGTACATATGATGTGATTTTGGCATGGATTTCTCAGCTATAACATGGTATTCCGTACTGTAAAATGTGGACACATCTGTTGTAGATATAAATGCAACACGGACAATCAGCCTTGTGCCGGGATGGATCAGAATTAGCCGCCGTTATTGTTTTTTCACATTGTTCTTCCGAGACAATGTATATAAGAAGTGAGAATCTAAATCTTATGTCATATTCCACAGAGTCAGTTTTTCCAATGAGCAGTAACGCCGATCCTATTTGTTGCCATTTTCATGTGATTTGGCGCTGGAGGCCCAAACAGTTTGTATCGATGGGTTTCAGAGGGAACTTTAAAGATCATTCCATTTTTAATAAATCATCTTGCTTAGACAACCGGCGTATGAACATCATGACGCCGACGACTTCTCATTGCCTGGGAGATCGTGACAAAGCCCAGCTCCAGCCCGACGCTCCCGCCATAGCAGATCACTCTGTGAATACATTTCAATTTAGCAAATCCGATTTGTATGGGAAATGTAGAAACAAATGTTTCGAGTGCGTCCACCAGGGACTTCACGGGACTTGTCAGAGCGTCGGGTCATTAATCACTCCTTCCTTCTCCCAGCAGAACGTGCTGTAATGTTCACAAGACGAAGGAGAGAATTTATATTACCGTCATATGATTCTATTGTTTAAACAAGGGGAAACTTTCCTTCAAAAACTTCCTATGGAGCTCGGGACGGATGCAGGATGGATGGAACCGGTTAATAAGGCACAAGTTATTTGGCAGGTCATTGGGTGTCAAGTTCAGCAGAAAGTGCGCAAACAGGATCAATGGGCCTGGAACAGGATACGGCCGCCAAGTCAACGAGATATGGCTGGCGCGAGCTCCATCGTCTGATGAAAGTAAAAAAAAAAAAATTATAATAAGTATATTATAGCTGATAATAAAGAGATCTACTGCTACAAAACAAACAACGCAAAATCATAAAAAAAAAACTATTGAGCTTCTCAGTATCACAGGGAGCAGAAGAAGGGAAGAAAAAAGAGGAAGAGGAGGAGTTGTGGGCGACAGCGATGCATGTCTATAATCTGATATACACCCAGTGTTTTAGGGCCGTATTAGATTACTAGAGCGGCATTGTATACGTCAATCTCGTTGATCAGTACTCATTTACAATTCCTTTTATACCACTCGGTAACCGTGCGGGGAGCGCGGCATGATCACTGGATTGTTTGTTGTGTCCTTTGCTGACATTAAAGGGTTATTCCGGGCAAAAACATTTTATCCCCTATCCAAAGGATAGGGGATAAGATGTCTGATCGTGGTGGGCCTGCCCGCCCCTTTAATATTCCCACCTACAGTTGCCGTACAGAAGTAGATACCAGCTATACACGGGCTCCGCAGACTGTATAACAGATTTTAGCTACATGTAGGGACTCACAGGTGACGTCTTCTCTGATCGGAGTCAGTCACTTTTATTTTTTTCCCTCATTTGGACTGGACCATCATGAAGAATGCTCCAGACTCAGAATCTTCCCGAGAGGACAGACTCCTTGTGCCAGCACAACTCAGACCCCTATAAAAACTATCCATGTATATTGGTCCACACAGTAATAGTGCCCACTTTGTCTCCCCATATAGCATGACCCCTCACATTGCCCCCAGCTATTCCCCCCTCATATACATTGGGGCAAAAAAGTATTTAGTCAGCCACTAATTGTGCAAGTTCTCCCACTAAAAAAGATGAGAGAGGCTGTAATTTCCATCATAGGTTATAACCTCAACTATGAGAGACATAATGAGAAAAAATCCATAAAATCACATTGTCTGATTTTTAAAGAATTTATTTGCAAATTATGGTGGAAAATAAGTATTTGGTCACCTACAAACAACCAAGATTTCTGGGTCTCACAGACCTGTAACAACCTATTCTTTAAGAGTCTCCTATGTCCTCCACCAATTACCTGTATTAATGGCTCCTGTTTGAACTTGTTATCAGTATAAAAGACACCTGTCCACAACCTCCAACAGTCACACTCCAAACTCCACTATGGCCAAGACCAAAGAGCTGTCGAAGGACACCAGAAATAAAATTGTAGAGCTGCAAAATGCTGGGAAGACTGAATCTGCAATAGGCAAGCAGCTTGGTGTGAAGAAATCAACTGTGGAGGCAATTATTAGAAAATGGAAGACAATCTCCCTCAATCCAGGGTTCCATGCAAGATCTCACCCCGTGGTGTCAAAATGATCACAAGTACAGTGAGCAAAATTCCCAGAACCACATTAGGGGACCTAGTGAATGACCTGCAGAAAGCTGAGACCAAAGTAACAAAGGCTACCATCAGCCCCAAAACATCACTGCTCTAGAGGAGATCTGAATGGAGGAATGGGCCAAAATACCAGCAACAGTGTGTGAAAACCTTGTGAAGACTTACAGAAAACGTTTGACCTCTGTCATTGCTAACAAAGGGTATATAACAAAGTATTGAGATTAACTTTTTTTATTGACCAAATACTTATTTTCCACCATAATTTGCAAATAAATTCTTCAAAAATGATACCTATGATGAAAATGATACGCCTTTCTCATCTTTTTAAGTGGGAGAACTTGTAGAATTAGAGGCTCACTAAATACTTTTTTGCCCCACTATACATTGCCTCTTTACATTGTCCCAGCCATTTCCCCAAGCCATTGCCCCCTCACATACATTGCCTCAAGCCATTGCCAATTCCCTTTGCCCCCAGCCATTGCCCACTCACATGCATTGCCCACTCACATTACCTCCATACTTCATGCCCCCCCCCCAAAAAAAAAAACACTCACCTCTCCATAGTCCCCCGAAAGCTCTTTGTGCTCTTCTCCCCGGGGCTCTTATTCACAAACAGGAAGCTCAGTGGTCGGTGACAGGACGGAGCTGTGTTGCTCCATCCTGTTACTGCAGGAGCATGTCATAAAGGCGAACACAAAGTTTAAGGCGGCACTCGCTCAGGGCTTTCGGGATGTGAGTCCTGGATCCCCAGGTGGTGCCTTAATACCCTGGGCACTCTAGGCCAGTGCGTAAAGGTGGCACCGGCCCTGCCCCTTGTGTATCTGTCCTGACTTGTCTGCTTTCTATTTCCACAAGACCCCTCATGATTCCTTGCTTTGCCATTTAGAGGACTACCATAAAAATATCATCCATCCAAGTCTCCATAAAGGTTGAGGATGAAGATGTGGTGTCGTCGGGTTGTCATTTGAGGTGTAAGGGGTAGATGGTGTTGCCCAGGGGTACATGGTATTGACCCCTTCGTGTTCGTGACACCAGGGCGTGGTTTGCCTATGTAACCACCCGAAGGTAGCACCGCTAGTCCTAGGTTAGGCAGGGGAAAATAATAGTCCAAGGCCAGGTTAAGGTTAACATAAATTTTTACTCAGGTGGTACAGTCTATACAGTTCGGTCAGGATCCCAGAGAGGTGACCAGTAACACAGGGGTCGCAGCTTGCTGGGACTTGCAGTGACTGGAGAGACTATAGGTGCAGGCCACGGTGACTACAATAGACTTGACTTGACTGAAGATGATGACAACAGATAAAGATGACTTGACTTACTGACTTGCGGCTGCAATTTAGGTTGAGGCCTCCAGATGTGCTGGACACTGACCCTGAGACGTCTGGAGTTGACCTCAGCAGAAAGTGAAACACAAGAGAGAGAATGTAGTACCTCCCCCTCTTATAAAGGGGGGCCGAACACGGAGCCCATAGGCCACCTGTGGGTCACCTGGTCATCTGGTGCTCTCTGGGTAACAAACATATGACTTAAACATGTGACAAACATTATCATGTGACTAACAATCATGTGACCCACTTCAAAGGTCCTTTGCACTTAAAATAAAACCTATTCACATTATGGGGGAACACTGCAGGAGAGCCCTGAGGACATACAGGGACTCAACCTCAAAGGTTTTCTAATGAAAACATAAGAGAAATCCTGTTAAGATGTACATCCAGCAATGATATTTGTGCTCATATGTTTATTAATACGTCAGGAAATGTCAGAGGCGTAGCGGTTTCAGAGGGGGCATTTACTGGGATTAGAGTTTGTCTATGGTGAAGCCTGAATATAAAATTTCTCCCACCAGGTCTAATCCCCTCTCCTTGGCCGAAGGTCAATAATAATATATATTTGGGACTGTGCAGCTTTAAAAGTGATTAACAGGGACATCAAAGGCCTCGGAAGCTGCAAGGACTCATTCTTCATGCATCATTAGCAGAAGACAGAATCTAATGTATTAATGTGGGCATTACGCTCCCCGCTCATATCACTGCTACGAAAAACCCATCTGTCTCATCCAGCTCTAGATAGGCCACTTTAATGGAGCCAACGCTCACCGCTGGCACAATAACACAACACAAGATTTTCTTTCTGGATTAAGAAAACACTTAAAGATAAAGTGCAGGGGTCTTGATTAGGCCAGTCTAATACTATCGAATGGATAAAAAAGCATCTCATTGAGCCTAGGGCCCCGGGCAACAAGCAACGCAGGGCCCCTCTCATTCACCATTACCCCACAGGCATCTGCAATACGTCCAATGTCTAAATGTGAACACCATGCCAAATAATACTTCCATACCAACCTACCTAATGCAGCCAGTCAGTTCCAAAATAATACTGCAAAACTATACTTAAACACTCCTATACAATGTCCATATAATACTGCCATCTGGTGCCAAATAACACTATATTGTGCCCAGATAATATGAAAAATCTTTAAATGATTCTGTTTTTAGGAGTGAAAAGACATTCCAAGCTGCAGGCCGCATGTTATATAGAAGAAGGAGCTGAGCAGATTGATATACATATATGTGGGAAAAGGTTCAGTATAACTTGTCATTCATGTAAACATTTGCTCATTCTGGGTTTAGAAGTCCAGTGGGTGGATCTAATAAGAGATTGAAACCCATTCTTGTATAGGTAAAACCGCCCACTAGACTCCCATTTCTCTTGACTGGCTTGGAGATGTTCCTACACTTTGATTGGAGTCACGTGGGGTAAATTCATCTGATTGGACAAGACACAGCCCTGTTTATATAAGGTCTCACAGATGAAAATGTATATCAGAGCAAAAACCAGGGCATGAGGCGGGAAAGAACTGCCGCCATAGACTTGCATTGAGGGGGCAGTGCAAGACGTCACAATGGGGCGGGGCCATCATGTCACCATCCTCCGGGCCCCTGCATCACCAGTCATCAAGCATGGAGTGAAGTTCACTCTTTGCACCAGATGACGGGGTGCTGCAGGAGAGATTGCATGGGTTCCCAGCTGTTGAGTAGGGGGATAAGATGTCTAGGGGCGGAGAACCCCTTTAATGTTCCCAAGAGCTCAGAGGCTTCCCTAATTTCTAAATGAAAGATGTTTGAAACAACCAGGACTCTTCCTAGAGCTGCCCCCCACCAAACTAAATCATCGGGGGAGAAGAGTCTTGGTAAGAGAGATGACCAAGAACCCAATGGCCAATCTGGCTGAGCTCCACAGATCCTGTGTACAGATGGGAGAAACTTCCAGAAGATCCAGAAAAATCACTGCAGCCTCCACAATCTGGGCTTTATGGCAGAAAGAAGAAAGAAGTCTCCACAGTGATAACACGGAAGATGCCGGAGATTATAATAATTATCTAAAGGATCAGACTATGAGGAACAAGATTCTCCAGAGAAAACCAAGCACTGCCCATTATCTGCCCAATACCATCCCAACAGTGATCATGGTGGGGGCAGCATAATGTCTGGGGAAAACCAGGCACTGCCCATCACCTGCCCAATACCATCCCTACAGTGATCATGGTGGGGGCAGCATCATGTCTGGAGGAAACCCGGCACTGCCCATCACCTGCCCAATACTATCCCTACAGTGATCATGGTGGAGGCAGCATCATGTCTGGAGGAAACCAGGCATTGCCCATCACCTGCCCAATACGATCCCTACAGTGATCATGGTGGGGGCAGCATCATGTCTGGGGGAAACCAGGCACTGCCCATCACCTGCCCAATACCATCCCTACAGTGATCATGGTGGGGGCAGCATCATGTCTGGGGGAAACCAGGCACTGCCCATCACCTGCCCAATACCATCCCTACAGTGACCATGGTGGGGGCAGCATAATGTCTGGAGGAAACCAGGCACTGCCCATCACCTGCCCAATACCATTCCTACAGTGATCATGGTGGGGGCAGCATCATGTCTGGGGAAACCAGGCACTGCCCATGTCCTGCCCAATACCATCCCTACGGTGATCATGGTGGGGGCAGCATCATGTCTGGAGGAAACCAGGCACTGCCCATCACCTGCCCAATACCATCCCTACAGTGATCATGGTGGGGGCAGCATCATGTCTGGAGGAAATCAGGCACTGCCCATCACTTGCCCAATATCGTCCCTACAGTGATCATGGTGAGAGCAGCATCATGTCTGGGAGAAATCAGGCACTGCCCATCACCTGCCCAATACCATCCCTATAGTGATCATGGGGGGGGGCAGCATCATGTCTGGAGGAAACCAGGCACTGCCCATCACCTGCCCAATACCATCCCTAAAGTGATCATGGTGGGGGCAGCATCATGTCTGGAGGAAACCAGGCACTGCCCATCACCTGCCCAATACTATCCCTACAGTGATCATGGTGGGGGCAGCATCATGTCTGGAGGAAACCAGGCACTGCCCATCACCTGCCCAATACCATCCCTATAGTGATCATGGTGGGGGCAGCATCATGTCTGGAGGAAACCAGGCACTGCCCATCACCTGCCCACTACCATCCCTACAGTGATCATGGTGGGGGCAGCATCATGTCTGGAGGAAACCAGGCACTGTCAATCACCTGCCCAATACCATCCCTACAGTGATCATGGTGGGGGCAGCCTCATGTCTGGAGGAAACCAGGTACTGCCCATCCCCTGCCCAATACCATCCCTACAGTGATCATGGTGGGGGCAGCATCATGTCTGGAGGAAACCAGGCACAGCCCATCATCTGCCCGATACCATCCCTACAGTGATCATGGTGGGGGCAGCATCATGTCTGGAGGAAACCAGGCACTGCCCATCACCTGCCCAATACCATCCCTACAGTGATCATGGTGGGGGCAGCATCATGTCTGGGGGAAACCAGGCACTGCCCAATACCATCTCTACAGTGAGGCATGGTGGGGGCAGCATCATGTCTGAAGGAAACCAGGCACTGCCCATCACTTGCCCAATACTATCCCTACAGTGACCATGGTGAGAGCAGCATCATGTCTGGGAGAAACCAGGCACTGCCCATCACCTGCCCAATACCATCCCTATAGTGATCATGGTGGGGGCAGCATCATGTCTGGAGGAAACCAGGCACTGCCCATCACCTACCCAATACCATCCCTACAGTGATCATGGTGGGGGCAGCATCATGTCTGGAGGAAACCAGGCACTGCCCATCACCTACCCAATACCATCCCTACAGTGATCATGGTGGGGGCATAATGCCACAAAGGGCCCAGGAGCTTGTGGTGCCTGTGGTCTGAATAGTGGTATATTCCATTGTGATAGGGAATCGGAGAAGCTGTGGTGGTCATAACATCTGAATGTTGAAGAATGAGTTTGGGCTGTTATCATAGATACAAGCGTCACATGCGCCACTGTTAGTAAACTTTTACCTCGTACAAGGTGATAAAAAGGAAAAACAAATAATTTATGTTGACATGACCCTGTCCCAAGGTGTATACATACACTGCACATGTGGACAAGTCATGTGGAGCTCTATGAATTATCCTTATCTTATCCCCTTAACCCCCTACAGGGACACTTTCGATGGATAGGCAATTTTTTTTTAAACTCATTATTCATGGAAAACTATTTTATTTATTTCTTTATTTTTAAAGTTTTTAGAATCTTGTATTTCTTCAAGCAGTCAGGCCTGGAACTGCTAAATAATCGGGGAAACTGCTGTCACTTTACTGCTACTGTGAGGAGATGTTATCTACAAGGTGGTCTCCAAACTGTGGACCTCTACATGATGCAAGAGTTGTAGTTTTGGAGGAGGTCCACAGTTTGGAGACCACCTGTCTAGATAAACTAGGCTCCGGCAGACATACACATGCTCGCTATGCATACATGTACCCATACTTACACATACACACTCATATACATACAGGGCCACCGTCAGGGAGGTACAACCAGTACCCCAGTAAGGGGCCCAGACCCCATGGGTGCCCCAGCACAGTGACCAACCTGGCTGGCCTGCTGCGCCTCCTTACAGCCGCGCCTGCACAGAAGCAGAAGATCACTATATAAACAGAGGTCTCCCAATCCTGTACGTACATTATGCAAATATCGCATGTAATATACATACAGGAGCATAGCCTTACACTGCAGGCCACGTGATCATGTCATTTCATCACATGGCCTGCCAGAAAGGTGAGTGAGATTTTTCTTTGTTATAGAGGACCTATTTGGGGGGTATTACCTACCTAGGACATTACCTACTACTTACTGAGGGTATTACCTACTACTTACTGGGGGTATTACCTACTACTTACTGAGAGTATTACCTACTACTTACTGGGGGCATTACTTACCTGGGGGCACTACCTACTGTGGCATTACCTACTACTTACTAGTGGCATTATCTGCTACTTACTGGGGGCATTACCTGCTACTTACTGGGGGTATTACCTACTACTTACTGGGGGGCATTACTTACCTGGGGGCACTACCTACTGGGGCATTACCTACTACTTACTAGGGGCATTACCTGCTACTTACTGGGGGCATTACCTGCTACTTACTGGGAGTATTACTTATCTGGGGGCAATAGCACTACCTAATGGGGCATTACCTGCTTCTCACTGGGGGCAATACAGATTACATACTGGGGATATTACCTACATGGGCTCATTACCTACCTACTGGGGGCATTATCTACTACCTACCTGGGGGGATTACTTAAAGGGGTATTCCAGGCATGAATGGAGGGGGCGTGGCATGATGTCACATCCCCAGTCCCAGAAACCCAGAGGTTTCCGAAACTGGAGACGCAGCCCCGCATAGAATGCAAGTGATGCATGGAGATCGTGGGGGGTCCCAGCCGCGGGCCCCCCGTGATCAGACATCTTATCCCCTATCCTTTGAATAGGGGATAAGATGTTTTTGCCCGGAATACCCCTTTAATACCTACTGGGGCATTACCTACTACATACTGGGGGCGTCACCTAATACCTACTTGGAGTATCATCTAATACCTACTGAGGGCCATACCTGCTACCTACCTACTGGGACCTTACCTACCTGGGAGCATTACCTATCTACCTACTTGGGGCATCACCTACCTACTAGGGGACCACCTATCTATTGTGGGCATTACCTACTACCTACCTATTGGGACCTTACCTACCTAGGAGCTTTACTAGGGGCATTACCTATCTACCTACTTGGGGCATTACCTACCTACTAGGGGACTTCTACCTTGTAGGGGGGATTCCCTACCTACCTACTGAGAGCATTACCTAATAGGGGAGGGAAATTTCCCTGCCTACTGAGTGCTTCAACCTAATGGAGAGTAATTACCTACCTATTTGAACCCAGTCACTATATGGTGGTAATTGTAGTGGTCATGGTGTAGTAATATTATTTTCCCTTGTATACTGGTATTGTTGGCAATATTACTCTCAGTGCACAGGATTTGGTCAGTAACAATATGTTGGTAATATATATGGGGATAATATTCCTCCTTGTATATGGATATTATTGGTTATATTGGTCTTAGTATATAGGATTGGGTCAGTTACAGTAGGATGGTAATAAGTATGGTGATAATATTTTTCCTTCCTTCCTTATTGCACTAAAGGGCTCTTGTTTTTATTGTCTTGTTTTTAAAAAAACATTTTTTTCATAGATTATGGGGAAAAAAGCAGAAACAGGCCCTGGGCTGTGGACAGGGGGGCAAGCCCCCAAAATTGCTGATGCAGCCCTGTCCGCAGGTGGAATGTCTGGTTGCCCCACTGCAGGGGTGGTGCCAACACTGGTCCCCGCAATGCAATTACCGGCCGTGTAGCAGCCCTGTGGGCTCGGGCCCCTTACTTGGATACCAGCTGCACCTCCCTGATGGTGGCCCTAAGTATATACACACATATGAAGGCAGGTTGCAGTATATAGATACATGTGAAGGAAGGGTCAAGTATATAGGTGTATGTGGTGTCCCGGTACCGTATCTTATACGTTACCTGTATAGAGGTCCCCATAGCCAGAGTCCCTAGGACGTCGGAGTCCCTCTTGTCTAGTCTTCCCCTTGTCACCTCTCAGTAGATATATAGTAATTCTATTTTATATTTATATAGCTATAGGTATTTTTGGTTAATTACCTGTATGGAGCGTAGCAGGACCTGCGGGTCACGTGATCAGGTAGAAACTCTATGGTTTTGCTGAAGGACCTTTGGAGATCCCCGTGACGTGTTCACCCACCATGCCTTGTAACGGTGAGTGACAGCTGACACGGACCAATCCAAAACGGCCCTGCCCCTACCCATATAAGGGAGCGGCGGCCATTACTAGCTCTTTCCTCGTGGGCTGCTGATGAGGACGGATCTGCGCAGCTTTCATCAGCAGTGACCAGGCCTAAGCCTTGCGGCAATGGCCATCCCTCAAAACTGTGAGTTACTTCAATCCCTATTACCTCAGCAAGATCACCGGACCTAAATATTCCCTTAAATCCGAACGGATCTCTGCAAAAATCCTATCTAATAACTCTTTCAATAAGTCAATGGTCCTCAGCATCTGTCAATCACTGCCGTGCTGTATAGAGACTGTATTACTAAGACTGTTGCTGTTAATTGGATGTACCGCAAGTACCTCAGTAAAGTTTATGCAAGTTCAAGTTCATCTCCATTGTGGACCTTCATTCATTTACGCACGCACCTATCGTTCCTGGGAAGGGTGGCGACAGGCCAGAGATTTACCTCAGCGTATTAACCCTCACCCTGGCGTCACGAGTGACAGGGGTTAAATTAGCCCCTTATATTCTGAAGCAACACCCCAACTACACTATACCCCCCAAGGGCTACCACATGTATATGGAGGAAGGCAGGGCATTTGGGTTTGGGAGATATCTGTCAATCAAGGCTGGTGGCATGGAGAATGAGCTGGGTGCCTGTCAACAGCTTGTGGTTCAGGCAGCATGAATGTGATCTCCAACTTTGGACCATATTTTTTGGACCATAGTGAAGCTGTTGGACCTGGAGATGATGGGTGAGAAATATAAAGAGGAATCAATGTGGAGATGTTGTACACGAGGGCAGTGGCCTCTTGGGTAATGGAAATATAATGTGGAATTTTGGAAATGTATTGTCTGATTGTAGGACGGAAGTTCTTGACACTTTATCTTCTCCAGATATTGTAGATCATATGGAGGACGGAGTGAGTATAAACAGTAGGTGACAAAATCTTATATAATCACCACACGCGGCAAAAACCAACTCACCGGTGATACTGTGTTTGTAAACTCTGATACTATACGGGATAGAAGAGGAAAATAATCAGCGTAAAGTTGATCACATGTGGCCCGGGAACACGTGAACAAACACAACATTTTCACATAACTTATTTTAGGTTCCAGGAGTTCAGCAGAGCTGCTTGTCCTGTGTTTTTACAGGTGTGAATGGTGAGCAGGTGTCATAAATTTGGTACTATCGCTCTCACATTCTTAAATTGGTCACTAAAAGTTCAACATGGCATCTCATGGCAGAGATCTGAAAAAAGGAATTGTTGCTTTACATAAAGATGGGCAAGACTGTAAGAAGATTGCCAAGACCCTGAAACTGCAGCACGGCAGGAAAGATCTTACAGTGGTTTCACAGGACAGGTTTCACTCAGAACAGGCCTTTTTATGGTCAACCAAAGAAGTTGAGTGCACATGCTCAGCATCATATCCAGAGGTTGTCTTTGGGAAATAGATGTAAGAGTGCTGGCAGCATTTCTGCAATGGCTGAGGGGGGGGGGGGGGGGAATTGGATCAGCCTGTCAGTGCTCTAACCATATGCCGCATGCTGCATCAAATTGGTCTGCATGGCTGTCGTCCCAGAAGGAAGCCTCTCCTAATGATGATGCCCAAGAAAGCCATCAAACAGTTTGCTGAGGACAAGCAGACTAAGGACACGAATTACTGGAACCATGTCCTGTGGTCAGATGAGACCAAGATAAACTTATTTTGTTCAGATAGTGTCAAGCATGGTGGTGGGGGAAGTGTCATGGTCTGGGCCTGCATGGGCGCTGCTGGCACTGTGGAGCAACTGTTCATCTAGGGGAACCATGAATGCCAACATGTACTGTGACATACTGAAGCAGAGCTTGATATCTTCCCTTCAGAGACTGGGCCAGGGCAATATTCCACCATGATAATGACCCCAAATATCTCCAAGACCACCACTGCCTTGTTAAAGAAGCTGATTATGGGGGAAAAAAGCAGAAACAGGCCCTGGGGTGTGGACACGGGGGCAAGCCTCCAAAATTGCTGATGCAGCCCTGTCCGCAGGGGGAAGGTCTGGTTGCCCCACGGCAGGGGTGGTGCCAACACTGGTCCCAGCAATGCAATTACCGGCTGTATAGCAGCCATGTGGGCTTGGGCCCCTTACTTGGATACCAGCTGCACCTCCCTGATGGTGGCCCTAAGTACATACACACATATGAAGGCCGGTCGCAGTATATAGATACATATGAAGGAAGGGTCAAGTATATAGGTGTATATGGAGGAAGGCAGGGCATTTGGGTTTGGAGGATATCTGTCAATCAAGGCTGGTGGCATGGAGAATGAGCTGGGTGCCTGTCAACAGCTTGTGGTTCAGGCAGCATGAAGGTGATCTCCAACTTTGGACCATATTTTTGGACCATAGTGAAGCTGTTGGACCTGGAGATGGTGGGTGAGAAATATAAAGAGGAATCAATGTGGAGATGTTGTACACGAGGGCAGTGGCCTCCTGGGTAATGGAAATATAATGTGGAATTTTGGAAATTTATTGTCTGATTGTAGGACGGAAGTTCTTGACATTTTATCTTCTCCAGATATTGTAGATCATATGGAGGATGGAGTGAGTATAAACAGTAGGTGACAAAATCTTATATACCGTAATCACCACACTCGGCAAAAACAAACTCACCGGTGATACTGTGTTTGTAAACTCTGATACTATACGGGATAGAAGAGGAAAATAATCAGCGTAAAGTTGATCACATGTGGCCCGGGAACACGTGAACAAACACAACATTTTCACATAACTTATTTTAGGTTCCGGGAGTTCGGCAGAGCTGCTTGTCCTGTGTTTTTACAGGTGTGAATGGCGAGCAGGTGTCATAAATTTGGTACTATCGCTCTCACATTCTTAAATTGGTCACTAAAAGTTCAACATGGCATCTCATGGCAAAGATCTGAAAAAAGGAATTGTTGCTTTACATAAAGACGGGCAAGACTGTAAGAAGATTGCCAAGACCCTGAAACTGAGCTGCAGCACGGCAAGCAAGATCTTATAGGGGTTTCACAGGACAGGTTTCACTCAGAACAGGCCTTTTTATGGTTGACCAAAGAAGTTGAGTGCACATGCTCAGCATCATATCCAGAGGTTGTCTTTGGGAAATAGACGTAAGAGTACTGGCAGCAGGGCTGAGGGGGGGGGGGGATATTGGATCAGCCTGTCAGTGCTCAGACCATATGACGCATGCTTCATCAAATTGGTCTGCATGGCTGTCGTCCCAGAAGGAAGCCTCTCCTAAAGATGATGCACAAGAAAGCCAGCAAACAGTTTGCTGAGGACAAGAAGACTAAGAACATGAATTACTGGAGCCATGTCCTGTGGTCAGATGAGACAAAGATAAACTTATTTGGTTCAGATGATGTCAAGCATGGTGGTGGGGGAAGTGTCATGGTCTGGGCCTGCATGATGCTGCTGGCACTGTGGAGCAACAGTTCATCGAGGGGAACCATGAATGCCAACATGTACTGTGACATAGTGAAGCATAGCATGATATCTTCCCTTCAGAGACTGGGCGCAGGGCAATATTCCACCATGATAATAATGACCCCAAATATCTCCAAGACCACCACTTCCTTGTTAAAGAAGCTGAGGGTAAAGGTGATGGACCGGCCAAGCATGTCTCCAGACCTAAACCCTATTGAGCATCTGTGGGGCATCCTCAAACAGAAAGTGGGGGAGTGCAAGGTCTCTAACATCCACCAGCTCTGTGATGCCGTCATGTAGGAGGGAAGAGGACCCCAGTGGAAACCTGTGAAGCTCTGGTGAACCCCATGCCCAAGAGGCTTAAAGGGGTACTCTGTTTCTAGACATCTTATCCCCTATCCAAAGGATAGGGTATAAGATGTCTGATCGTGGGGGGTCCCACCGCTGGGAACCCCAACAATCTCGGCTGCGGCACCCCAGACATCCGGTGCACGGAGCGAACTTCGCTCCGTGCAGGATGACTGGCGATGCGGGGCGGAGGCTTGTAACGTCATGGTCATGCCCCACTCGTGATGTCATGGCCACACCCCCTCAATGCAAGTCATGCCCTCTCCCATAGACTTGCATTGAGGGTGTGTGGCAGTGACGTCACAAGCCTCCAATGCTGCACCTGACACTCTAAACGAATGCTGAGTGCAGCAGGGAAACCACCGGGGTCCCCAGCAGCAGGACCCCCGCGATCAGACATCTCATCCCCTATCCTTTGGATAGGGGATAAGATGTCTAGGATCAGAGTACCCCTTTAAGGCAGTGCTGGAAAATAATGGCAGTCACTCAAAATATTGACACTTTGGATCCAATTTGGACATTTTCACTCACTACTTTACATTGTAGCAGATCAAACAGGCAACGGGAAACCTGCTCCTACACACGCTCATGTGAACGGCTGGATTGACATCTCCATTTGGGAAACCTGTTGACAATTCTGCTCAAGAGCAGTAAACGGAGACGGACAGTGTATTGCATGACTGACACCAACAGACCCCGTTGACTGTATTGGGTTTTCAGGTGGGGTCCGACAAAAAAATGTCGGGGGTGTAATATATGTGACCCTCTAATTGTTAAGAACATTGAACTAGTATTTCCCAATTGTGGATGGAGAGGAGGACAAGTATTTACCATCCCCACAGAGATAAAGGACCAAGTGGGATCTGCTATGTGACCAGGAAGGAATACATTTTGTTTGTTTGTTGTTTGTCCATAAATTGCATACCCACCACCCCAATTGTATCCCACACAGCTGCTGGCTCTGCCTACTCTACACCCCAATCCCATTCCATTGTTTTCTAACATGAAGAATATTTCCCATTTTTTTCAAGGTTTTGTAGAAGATTTTGTTTCTGAAAAAGTTGGATGACAGCCAATATGGCCGCCTCTACCACTAGTGTTGAGTACGAATATTCGAATAGGAAATTTTAGAATAGCGCAAATTATATTATTTTTTATTTTTTTTACAGTACACATCACAATGATGTGTACTGTGTAAATAAAAAGTGCTCATCCCTCCCTACTTCCAGCTTGTGGTCCAAAGAAGGCGAATATGAGAATGCGAATTTTATGCGAAAAGTATGCGAATATCGGCACTTCCAGAGGACACTGATCCCTCCCTTCTTTAACCCCTTAATAACAATGGACATAAATGTACGTCAAGGTGTCGTGGTACTTAACGCACCATGATGTACATTTACGCGCCGCCATGACCGCGAGCTCCACTCATGTGCGGCAGGTCCCGGCTGCTATCAACAGCCAGGGACCCGCGATCGCGCGGATGTCTGCCATTAACCCCTCAGATGCCGTGATAAATACAGATCACGGCATCTGCGACAGTGCGGTACTTTGAATGGATCATCGGATTTCATGCAGCGCTGCCGCAGGGATCCCATCATCCAGCATGACAGCCGGAGGTCCCCTCACCTGGCTCCGGCTGTCACCCGGGGTCTTCTGCTCTGGTCTGATCGATCACCGATAACACTGATCAGTGCTATGCCCTATGCATAGCACTAAACAGTATTAGCAATCAAATGATTGTTATAAATAGTCCCCTATGAGACCATTTTACCCCCAAAAAAGCATAAACAAAATAATTAAATACACATATTTGGTATCACCGCGTGCATAAAAGTCTGAACTATTAAAATATATTGTTAATTATCCCGTATGGTGAACGGCGTAAACGTAAACATTTTTTGTCCAAAATTTCTGCTTTTATTAAAAAAAAATTTTTATAAAAAAATGTATAAAAAGTAAAACCTAAGAAAAAGTGATACTGATAAAAACTACAGATCATAGCACAAAAAATGAGCCCTCATACCGCCCCATATATGGAAAAATGAGAAAGTTATAGGTGGTCAAAATAGGGTAATTTCAAACATACTAATTTTGTTAAAATGGTTTGAGATTTTTTTAAGTGGTACAATTATAGAAAAGCATATAACATGGGTATCATTTTAACTGTATTGACCCATAGAATAAAGAAAATGTAATTTTTACCGGAAAGTGTACAGCGTGAAAACAAAACCTTCCATAATTTGCTAAATTGCGGTTTTCTTTGAAAATTTTCCCACATAAATAATATTTGTTTGGTTGCGCCGTACATTTTATGGTTCAATAAGTGATGTCATTACAAAGTACAATTGGTGACGCAAAAAACAAGCCCTCATATGGGTCTGTGGATGGAAATATAAGAGAGTTATGATTTTTAGAACGCTGAGCAGTGGAGTGCCCCTTTAAGCTTGTGGGCCAATGAGAAGGATGCAAATACAGTTGTCAGAGGTTAGCAACTGTAGAGGCTAGCAAACAATAGGAAAGTAGTTAGTTGAAAGATATAATCGTGCATGCGCATGTTGTGAATTTTATTACAAATTTCGCATGAAAAAAGGTAACAAATATGCAAAATTTGCGAATATAGGACGAATATTCGGCCAAATATTCACAAAATATCGCAAATTCGTATATGGCCTATGCCACTCATCACTATCTACCACCTCTGTCACTCAGATTTCATAACATATAGAATTATAATGAATCACTTTCTTGCTCTGCTAGGTTCTGGAACTACAAGGGTTACTCCAAATTGTAAGCAGAATGTTTCATTGTCTGTAGTGCGCTCATTCTTCTTCCCATAGTATAGAGTCAAGGTCTCATCTGGTGTCTTCTGACGCAGGTTGTCTCCCTCCTGGCATTCCTGCGGGTTGGGTACGGGACGTGCTCGGGGTATTAGGCCCTGTCACCTTGAGTTTTGTTTTTTGTCAAGGTAACATGGAAAGAAGGAGCACAGGGGAGGATGACTGGGATGTTTCTTCAGACGAAATGATGAGAGCGAGAAGATGGGGCGGAAGAAAGGCCTCATTATAGTAGACGGATGGCTTCTGCCTACGACCTTCACCAACATCTTTTGGAAGGAGCAAAGTTTTTGAAAATATTTACGAGGCTCTGAAACACGTGGATTAGGCAGTGGAGATAAGTTATGGCTGGATAAGTTATTGCTATCTCATATCAAAGCTTCCATAACTTCTGAGGGTCTTCTACGAGAAGAAGTCTACAATGAAACCTCTTTGAGATGACCACCATTGCACTGAAAAATGGTTTTTGATACAGGTGGTTCTGTCATCGAAGATGTCCCCTAAATAAATAGGATATACAAGTACCTATAGAACTGGCCTGAAGGGTGCGCTTCTCAAAGAAGTGGTCTTCTGTGGAGGTTTTTACTATGGTAGCTGTTTAGAATTATGAAAAGCTATAAAGGCAAGAACAAGGTTCCGATTTAGGTTTTGTCCCACGTGGACGTTTACAGGTCATAGACCATTGGATACGAAATGAAACATAGGGAAGATTTATCAAAACCTGTGCAGACGATAGGTTGACCAGCTGCCCATAGCATCCAATCAGATTGCTTCTTTCATTTTTAAAAAGGCCTCTGAAAAATTAAATAAGCGATCTGATTGGTTGTTATGGACAACTGGTCAACTCTTCCACTGCATAACAGGTTTTGATAAATCTACTTCATGGTCCATTTCTTATTGGTGCTATGCAGCCATGCAGATCAATTTGATGCAGTGTGCGGCATATGGTCTGAGGATCGACAGGCTGCCCCCCCCCCCCCCCAATTTCTTGTTGGTTGTTATGGGCAACTGGTTAACTTTTCCTCTGCAGAACAGGTTTTGATAAATCTCCTCCATGGTCCATTTCTTATTAAATGGTCTACAACCATTGGATGTCCATGTGGGATTGTTGGGTTGTAAATGGCGGTATAATAAACCAAAGGCCCATCTGGAAAGCATACCTGGACATGAAAAATGAGATACATCTTTTCCTGAGAGAAACCAATAGAGGTAAAAGGACTCCTATCTCTTCTGCTCACTGGGGCTCACTTCTACTCTCTTCTTGTCTCGGAACTGCACAATGTCACCGCAACATCGTGCAGCTATTGGTCATCGCGTGCGGCCATGGTTTCCCCCGTCACATAATGATCCTGACTCCCATCTGCCCCCTTTCATCTCACAGTGTGTGGTGAGACTAGAAGAGTGGGGGTAGATTGTGACATTTATAAACCCCCTTTAAAGGGGTACTCCACTGGAAAACATTTTTTTCTTAAATCAACTGGTGCCAGAAAGTTAAACATATTTGTAAATCACTTCGATTAAAAAAATCTTAATCCTTCCAGTACTTATCAGCTGCTGTCCAGAATTGGACAGTTCCTACAATGGACAGAGGTGTCAGCAGAGAGCACTGTGGTCAGGCAGAAAGGACATTCAAAAAGAAAATAATTCCCTGTGGATCATACTACAGCTGGTAAGTACTGGAAGGATTAAGATTTTTTAATAGAAGTAATTTACAAATCTGTTTAACTTTCTGGTACCAGTTGATGTTTTCCAGTGGAGAACCCCTTTAAGATTCCAAAAATGCAGATACATTTGTTTAAAAGGGGTTGTTCCCTCTTTTCATTTCCACTCTCTCCTTGTCTTGAATCTTTACCTTGCAAGACAAGAGGGGGATGGTAGCAGTTGCGATCATTGCGTCTGGTGGAAACCATGCTTACATGCGATGACCTATAGTGGTGACATTGGGTAGCTATTGGACATTGCGTGTGAGCCTGGTTTCTTCCGCACACAGTGGTCACAACTGCCACCATCCCCGTTTCATCTTGCAATGTATAGTTCTGAGAAGAGTGGAGGGTAGAAATGAGCGCCAGCGAGCAGAAGAGATCCTTTTAGGGTGCGTTCCCACCTGACGTATACGCTGCGTATTCCTCGCTCACTATACACACAGGGCTTTCCAGCGGCAGCCCTATGCGTGTAGTAAGTTTTGGAGGCGGGGCCGTGTGCCGGCGTTACTGTGACACGGGCCGCTCCGACTCCAAAACTCACTGCACACATAGGGCTGCCGTCGGAAAGCCCTGTGTGTATAGTGAGCGAGGAATACGCAGCGTATACGTCAGGTGGGAACGCACCCTTATGCTTCCCTGGATAACGTCGCTCCATGTCTCCGTTCCTTGGTAATCCACGTTCTTCTGGATATTCTACTGATCCTGCTTGGTGCACAAGGGTCATTCCCAAGCCCCTGGTGCACGGTGATGTCCGGTCAACATCTTCATCGTAACGCCTCCTCTCCTGTGCAAAGCCTCCTCTGCTGCACAATGGAGCTCAACTCTGCAGCATAATGCCTCTCTTCCACATGGAGGAGAGTGGAAAATGTCAATTCGAGCTTTGTTCTGCAGTAGAGATGAGCGAACTTACAGTAAATTCGATTCGTCACGAACTTCTCAGCTCGGCAGTTGATGACTTATCCTGCATAAATTAGTTCAGCTTTCCGGTGCTCCGGTGGGCTGGAAAAGGTGGATACAGTCCTAGGAAAGAGTCTCCTAGGACTTTATCCACCTTTTCCAGCTCACGGGAGCACCTGAAAGCTGAACTAATTTATGCAGGAAAAGACATCAACTGCCGAGCCGAGAAGTTCCTGACGAATCGAATTTACTATTCTGCAGTAAAGGAGGCTCAGCACAGAAGAGGAGGCGTTACAATGAAGATGCTGGCCAGACGTCACGGTGCACCGGGGGCTTAGAAACAACTCCCATGCACCAAGCAAGAAGAGGACATAGAGCATTGTTTCCCAACAATGATGCCTCCAGCTGTTGCTAAACTACTGTTCAATTCCCAATTCCTGGTTGGGAAACCCTGCTCTAAGTCAGGACCCCATCAATCAGATTTTGATGACTACATCACTGTTTCCAAATCCTGGATTGCCTGACTACCCTCTTGACCAGAGATTGCCAACCAGGGTGCCTCCAGCTGTTGCAAAACTACAACTCTCAGCATGCCCGGACAGCCTTTGGCTGTCCGGGCATTCTGGGAGTTGTAGTTTTGCAACAGCTGGAGGCACCCTGGTTGGGAAACACTGCTCTAGACCCTTATTTCTATATCGCACACCAAGCTCTGCTACATCATTGTTGACGAACGTAGAATTGCTTGACTAACCCCCTGGCTATTTCTTCTGCTCAGACCCAGTGCAGCGCCGGTTAATTGGGATGCATCGCTTGCTTCATTGCCATATTTTCCAAGCAGCAGCAGCATAGTAGTAGGTCCTTTAGTTGATCAGCTGTGGGAAAACGTGGCAGAAAGCTTTTCATTTCCCTGCAGCACCACCACAGGAGAAATAAAGCATTACACAGCATCCATTGAACCAGTGTGTTGTCTGTATAAGGCTGGGTTCACACTACGTTTTTCAACTACGGTTCCCGCATACTTTTTCTATCAAAAACCGTATGGGAAAAAAACGGATGGAACAGTATGGGAAAAAGTAAACTGTATGCGTTTTTAAACAGTATATTGTTTTTAAAAGTGCATACAGTTCCGTCAGTTTTTATAGAAAAAAAAACCTTACGTTTTTGAAAATTTTGTCCATTTTTAGTGGGAGGGGTCTTGGGTGGGGACTTTAGTATTCAAATGCGCATGTGCGAAGTAAAAACGTATAAGTTTTTCCCGTATGAAACCGTATACATGTGCGTTTCCCATTGACGTCCATGTTAAAAAAAAACGTATGCGGTTGCAGTACGGTTTTTAAACCGGAGTCAAAACCGTGGTTGACCACGATTTTGTCTCTGGTTTAAAAACCGTACTGCAACCGCATACGTTTTTTTTTAACATGGACATCAATGGGAAACAGTATGCACTTTCAAAAACAGTATACTGTTTAAAAACGCATACGGTTTACTTTTTCCCATACTGTTCCATCCGTTTTTTTCCCCATACGGTTTTTGATAGAAAACGTATGCGGGAACCGTAGTTGAAAAACGTAGTGTGAACCCAGCCTAATGCAGGATCGGTCAGGTCCTCCAGAGCAAGAAGAGACACTCTTTGTAACCAGGATGAGAATTCTAAATATGTGACCCCCCCCCCCCCCCCACCTCCCTCTATTAAAGGAGAAGTCCGATTCTCACAATAAAAAATAAACTAATCCCTAAATGTAGCCCCTGCTCATACATTTTGATAGAGCCCCCAATCGCGTGATTTGGTCCAGCCGTTTGCTTGCAACGCCGCTCTGAATGGGTTCCGGGTTCTGGTCACATGTTTTTCAGCCTGAATGACTACATCTCCCATAATGCCCTGGTAGTATGTCCGGTTCTATTCTCCCTCCCTCTGCTCTTCCCTAGCGATAGGCGTTTGCTGAGCTGAGCCTATGGCAGCTCAGCTCAGCGCATAAATGAATAAATTACTTAGGGAGGAGAAGCCGACTCCGGGCGGGGAGGCCGGCACAGCCTGCAGTGACTCATGGGAACGATGAGTCACCGGGCTAAGATGGCGCCGAATCATGAAGAAAACGCGGTCGAGCGTCATCAAAGGACCCAGCTTCCGGCGGATGGAAAAGCGAGGAGAAGTCCGGGAAGAAGACGATATGGATAACGTGAGTACATTACAATGTAAGATAACTTTGCTTCATGCTCCATTTCCCCCATAAAAGGTTTGAGTCGGAATACTCCTTTAATTCTGACTTCCCTAATTGGGTATATGGGTTGTATGAACTGGTGGAAATGATCTTATATTGTACTTTACTATTGTGGGGAGCCACGGGATGTGAAGGTGAGGTGTATGGAGCAGATGTTGTAGCCCAGGGGCAGGTGTTATGAAACCCTAAATGTTCGTGATGCCAGGGTGTGGTTTTCTAGATAACCACCCGAACGGTAGCACCGCTATCCCAAGGTTAAGCAGGAAAATAATAGTCCAAGACCACGTTAGGGTTAACGGTAGCTTTACTGAGGTAGACAGATGGAAATAGTCTTTACAGCTAGGCCAGGATCCCAGAGAGTAGGCCAGTAACACAGAAGAACCTCGCAGCTTGCTGGGACTTGTGGTGACTTTGACAGACTTTAGGACAGCCACGCTGACTATAATAGACTTAAATGGTCACTCTCATTAAAACTAATTTTAGCTATTGTACTCCTTATGGTAAATAAAAAAGATTTCTAATATACTTTGTTTAAAAAAATGAAGTTTTATTTGTTTTATTTGTGCTTGAAGGAAATCTGTCATCAGAATCACCCGCACTAAACATGTTACACAGACTTGTAGTGCGGGTGATCCTGATTAAAACGCTTCTTACCTTGTTAAAAATGGTTCAGCGCTTCTTCAGATATCTATATTTTTAGTTTTCTGTTTTTCCCTGGCTTGGGACTCAGTGGGAGGTGTTATCCTCTCGGACTCGGCCACACATCATTCTAGCTGGGCGGAGCTGCCGCCCGGCTCATGAATATTCATGAACTTATCCTCGTAGTCTAACTCCTTTTTCTAGGTCTGTTGGGGAGGGCCGCGCATGCGCCGCGTTCCGTACACCCAGAAGCGGCGTTCACTCGAGCTGTGGCCCAATACAAGTAAGAAGACGGGCTGCATGAGGGAAAAGCCGGGGGGAGAACGCCACTTCCGGGTGTACGGAACGCGGCGCATGCGCGGCCCTCCCCACCAGACCTAGAAAAAGGAGTTAGACTACGAGGATAAGTTCATGAATATTCATGAGCCGGGCGGCAGCTCCGCCCAGCTAGAATGACGTGTGGCCGAGTCCGAGCTGATAAGACCTCCCACTGAGTCCCAAGCCAGGGAATAACAGAAAACTAAAAATATAGATATCTGAAGAAGCGCTGAACCATTTTTATCCAGGTAAGAAGCATTTTAATCAGGATCACCCGCACTACAAGTCTGTGTAACAGGTTTAGTGCGGGTGATTCTGATGACAGATTTCCTTTAAAAAAGCTCAAGAGCACATTTTCCCCCCATATCATACACAGACTTAGGACCGAGGTCCAAACACAGGAAGTGCAGCCTGGAGTGCTGAGGGGTGTGTGTCCAACCAACAACATGTGGCAGTTAAGTGTGAGAGGAGCTATTATTTGGATGAGGCTGGACACCCCCCCCCCCCCTCAGCACTCCAGGCTGCACTTCTATGTTTGGAACTCGGTCCTAAGTCTGTGTATAAGATGGGGGAAAATGTGCTCTTGAGATTTTTTAAGCACAAATAAAAAATAGAAAACTAAAATTTTTTTAAACAAAGTATATTAGAAATATTTTTTATTTACCATAAGGAGTGCAATAGCAAAAATGTATTTTTATGAGAGTGACGCTTTAACTGTAGACTTGACTTGAATGTAGGTAGTGACAGCAGACATAGATGACTTGACTTACTGGCATATGGCTGTAGGTTTGGCTTGAGGCCTCCAAATGTGCTGGACACTAACTCTGAGACGTCTGGCCCTTACTGTGCCTCTGGATCTAAGAGAGAGATTGTAATGGCCGCCCCTCTTATAAAGGGGGGCTGAGCCAGAAGCCCATAGGTCAAGCTGCAGGTCAGCTGGTTAGCTGGTGCTGTCTGGGTAACAAACACATCATGTGAACACATTATCATGTGACTAACTCAAAGGTCCTTAAAGGTCCTTTATACATAACACTATGCATAATATATATTACTATGGGGGAGACATTGCAGGAGGGCCCCTAGGACACAGAGGGACTCACCCTGACAGGGCCTAAGTACTGTACGGAACTATATCCTGTACTGGGACATCACACTATATATAAGTAATAATCATATTAACAAGTCTCTTAGACTCAAGAAGGAACTTGGATCTGACAAGTCTCTGCTCCGGCCCAGGATCTTCTTGACTTCGCTCTACATGTCTAGACGTTGATTTATTATTTGCTGAGGATGTTCTGGTTTTCATGACCAACTAATGCACAGTAATCACCTCGGACCCTTTCCTGGAATTACATTATCACATTCTTTAAAAGGCTTTTTCCAGGGGTCTATCTTATCATATCTGAGGGTCTGGACTGTCAGGGAGAAGGTGGATGGTGGAGCTGGATTTGTAGACACCAAAAGGGTAATGAGACTTAACATCACATAAATAAACAATGGATTCACCTTAACCTTTTCACTGGAGAGACAGCATTCGGAATTTAGTGGGGATCTGACACAAAAGAAGAGACCTACGGGGGGGGGGGGGGGGGGGGAACCAAAATCATTGTCTTCGGAGACATCACTGAGACATGTCGGTATACAACACTCAACACAGATCAGATTCTTTGACAGAGCTTTTTTGGAAACCCCACAGATTTTGACAGTCAGCTTTGCAGAATCCCAGAATATAAGCATTGAAAACGTGGCATTATGTAATGTTATCCCAATCGAAATACCTCCAAGTAATGCTGCCCATACACATTAGACTTAAAGGGGTTCTCCGCTCCTAGACATCTTATCCCCTATAGAAAGAATAGCGGATTAGATGTCTGATCGTGGGGGGTCCCGCCGCTGGGGACCTCTGCGATCTCCCTGCTGCACCCGGCGTTTGCTTAGAGTGTCTTGTGCAACGCCGGAGGCTCGTGATGTCATGGCCGTGCCTGCTTGTGATGTCACGGCCACACCCCCTCAATGCAAGTCTATGGGAGGGGGTGTGACGGCCATCACGCCCCCTCCCGTAGACTTGCATTGATGGGGCATGGCCGTGAAGTCATGTGGTGAGGGTTTGATGAGGGCAGATGTTATTACCCTAGGGGCAGATGGCATTAACCCCTTGTATTAATGATGCCAGGGCGTGGTTTAACCTCTTCACCCCCCAAAGGTGTACCACTGGATCCTGGGCTAGGCATGGGGGCAAATAATGACTCTGACGCCAAGTTACGGAACAACGGCAGCTTTACTGAGGTAGACAGGTGTAACAGTCTTAACAGATTAGCCCGGCCCGTGGAGGTGACCAGGGACTTCAGAGACCTCAGGGCTTGATGGGACTTGTAGTGGACTTGGACAATTTGATGCAGGACCAAGCTGACTTGAAACAGATTGCTCTTGACTGACTTGATTGAGACTGACTAAACAGACTTCACCCCGTTTGTAGCTCACCAGGTTTTGACGTTCATCTGTGGGGTAGTGAACTTGTGGATTCGTGGCTCCATGGTAGACTTTAGGCCTCCTCAGGACACCAGACACTGTCTCGGGACTTGACCTCACTGTACTCAGCAAAGACTTGGACTAAGAGACTGAACTAGCTCCACCCAGGGTTTATATGGGGGAGACTCGGGAGGGGTCTCATAGGTCACCCTGTAGGTCACATGGTCACTGGTACCTTCCTTGGTTACAACACATGACAATAGTAGTTAAAAGTTTATAACAATAATATATACACTTTACATTGATTATCATAGGCATTTAACATTATTCACAGAACATAGGTACAAGGGGGGGGGGGGCAGGGGTCACTGAATAGAGTCCGCCTGACATGGCAGCAAGGGAACAGGGGTGCAACTCCTGTACTGGGCCACCACAGTCACAAACAAAGCATGACCGTGGCGTCACGAGCCTCTGCTCCACATCCCCAGTCATCCAGCAAGGAGCAAAGTTCGCTCCGTGCACCGGATGTCTGGGGTGCCGAGATCGCGGAGGTCCCCAGCGACGGGACCCCCACGATCAGACATCTTATCCCCTATCCTTTGGATAGAGAATAAGATGTCTAGGGGCAGAATACCCCTTTAAGACAGTATATTTGGGGTTGACTAACTCTCTAGAGTGTATGGTGATCCTGACTCACCACCAATGATGGTCAGTGAGAGCAGGTCAGACATGTTGGATTTTTGCCGCCCAATCCTGCTGCAGAGCTTTCCGGCTGTGTCTGTTTGACCTTGTTGAATGTGTATAGGGAGGTCAGGAAAGAGAATTATTGGAGAGTTATGTGATACTATGTCGTCACTTGCTAAGTAGTAGTGGTAGGTGGTTTCTTCATATATGGAGAAGGATGTAGGTTGCAGTAGCGATGATGATGTTAAACCACTGTTTGGTTTGCAGGATCAAGTGGAAGCGATATTTTTGGGAATAAATGGGAGACAGCCCCGGCCGGCGGCATCTCTGCCGTTCCGTTTTCGACTGAAAGGTAATGGATTGATTGAGAGATTCCTGCGGCGTCACTATTGAACAACTGTGGGAACAAAAGAGCATCCAATGAGTTTCAAAAGAATTCGGTTTCCTTCATCGGGGATATTGCTGATTGTTCCTTTTGGATTTCTATATTATTATTATTTTTTTTATATATTTATATTTTATTGTTATAAAAATCCATTGGGAACAATCAGCAATATCCCCGATCAGGTGTGGTCCGGCTGCTCAGTTCCACTGAAGTAAATGGAACCAAGTTGTAATACCACACACAACTTGGGGACAGACGTGGAGCTGTTTTCGAAAAACAATTAGCTCTGTTTTTCTATTCCCGGATTGCCCCTTTATATGTTTACCCTTTGGATAGAGGATAAGTTAATTTTGGCTGGAGTTCTCCTTTAAAAATAATTCACTTAACCCCTTAAGGACCAAGGACGTACCGGTACGTCATTGGTCCTGCTCTTCTGATATAACGCGGGGTTACACAGTAACCCCGCGTCATATCATGGCGGGCCCGGCGTCATAGTGAAGCCGGGACCCGCCTCTAATAGCGCGCAGCGCCAATCGCGGCGCCGCGCGCTATTAACCCTTTAGCCGCGCGCTCAAAGCTGAGCCGCGCGGCTAAAAGTGAAAGTTCCCGGCTAGCTCAGTCGGGCTGTTCGGGATAGCCGCGGCTAATCGCGGCATCCCGAACAGCTGACAGGACAGCGGGAGGGCCCCTTCCTGCCTCCTCGCTGTCCGATCGCCGAATGACTGCTCAGTGCCTGAGATCCAGGCATGAGCAGTCATGCGGCAGAATCGTTGATCACTGGTTTCTTATGAGAAACCAGTGATCAACATAGAAGATCAGTGTGTGCAGTGTTATAGGTCCCTATGGGATAACAATGATCAGTGTGTGCAGTGTTATAGGTCCCTATGGGACCTATAACACTGCAAAAAAAAAGTGAAAAAAAAAAGTGAATAAAGATCATTTAACTCCTCCCCTATTAAAAGTTTGAATCACCCCCCTTTTCCAATAAAAAAAAAACACAGTGTAAATAAAAATAAAAATAAACATATGTGGTATCACCGCGTGCGGAAATGTCCGAATTATAAAAATATATCATTAATTAAACCGCTCGGTCAATGGCGTGCGCGCAAAAAAATTCCAAAGTCCAAAATAGTGCATTTTTGGTCACTTTTTATATCATTTAAAAATGAATAAAAAGTGATCAATAAGTCCTATCAATGCAAAAATCATACCGTTAAAAACTTCAGATCACGGCGCAAAAAATGAGCCCTCATACCGCCCCATACACGGAAAAATAAAAAAGTTATAGGGGTCAGAAGATGACAATTTTAAACGTATTAATTTTCCTGCATGTAGTTATGATTTTTTCCAAAAGTCCGACAAAATCAAACCTATATAAGTAGGGTATCATTTTAATCGTATGGACCTACAGAATACATATCAGGTGTCATTTTTACCGAAAAATGTACTACGTAGAAACGGAAGCCCCCAAAAGTTACAAAACAGCATTTTTTTTTCAATTTTGTCGCACAATGATTTTTTTTCCCGCTTCACCATAGATTTTTGGGCAAAATGACTGACGTCATTACAAAGTAGAATTGGTGGCGCAAAAAATAAGCCATCGTATGGATTTTTAGGTGTAAATTTGAAAGAGTTATGATTTTTTAAAGGCAAGGAGCAAAAAACGAAAATGCAAAAACGGAAAAACCTCCGGTCCTTAAGGGGTTAAGAGCCCATGATTTCCTTCCCTTTCTAGGCTACCATTATCTTCATACGTGCCGCCGGCCCTTGACTGGTAACGCAGGTGACACCGCTGGACTTTTTTAGGTTTCGTTGTCTCCTGCAGGTTTAAGTATCTGCCGAGAAGTAACTTCTATATGGTGGTCTCCACTCCATCCCAGTAGCAGATACAGAAAAACTTTCAGGAAGATTATCAGGATCAAAAATTTAGGAAATTGCTTCCATCCCCAAAACCAGGCACCTCTTCTGACACTTACCAGGCGTCTCCTACTGTTCTGTGGTTTCCTGGAATAAGATCCAGATCTCGGCCGACTCCCAGGTCACTTGATGTTTTAGCCTTGTTGTCTTCTCTCATCCAGTTAAGAGTGTTAAACATCATTAACATGGGGTATGTAAACTTTCTCCTAAACGCTCCTCTCTGTGATCCAGGGCATCATGTAATGAAAAATTTTTGACTTTTTTTTTACTTTACAAACCACAAAAACACTCAAAATGTTTCATCCACCTCTCCACTTGATATCACGTCAGGCCTGGTGCAAGGATTTTTCCCACCTTAGGCAAAAGCTAGTTTTGCCGCCCATTGGCTCTACCCTTTGACGCGATCCACCTTACTCCTGGTGTAACAAACCTCCTCCTCATGTAATCTTCTTACTACTGGGGTGACACACTGTAACAAACCTCCTCCTTATGTAATCACCTTACTACTGGGGTGACACAATGTAACAAAATTCCTCCTCGTGTAATCTCCTTACTCCTGGGGTGACACACTGTAACAAACCTCCTCCTCATGTAATCCCCTTACTGCTGGGGTGACACACTGTAACAAACCTCCTCCTCATGTAATCACCTTACTGCTGGGGTGACACACTGTAACAAAATTCCTCCTCGTGTAATCTCCTTACTCCTGGGGTGACACACTGTAACAAACCACCTCCTCATGTAATCACCTTACTGCTGGGGTGACACACTGTAACAAACCTCCTCCTCATGTAATCACCTTACTACTGGGATGACACACTGTAACAAACCTCCTCCTCATGTAATCTCCTTACTACTGGGGTGACACAATGTAACAAACCATCTCCTCATGTAATCTCCTTACTACTGGGGTGACACACTGTAGCAAACCTCCTCCTCATGTAATCTCCTTACTACTGGGGTGACACAATGTAACAAACCATCTCCTCATGTAATCTCCTTACTACTGGGGTGACACACTGTAGCAAACCTCCTCCTCATGTAATCTCCTTACTATTGGGGTGACACAATGTAACAAACCTCCTCCTCATGTAATCTCCTTACTACTGGGGTGATACACTGTAACAAACCCCCTCCTCATGTAATTACCTTACTACTGGGGTGACACACTGTAACAAACCTCCTCCTCATGTAATTTTCTTACTACTGGGGTGACACACTGTAACAATCCTCCTCCTCATGTAATCACATTACTACTGTGGTGACACACTGTAACAAACCCCCTCCTCATGTAATCACATTACTACTGTGGTGACACACTGTAACAAGTCTCCTTCCATGTAATCTCCTTACTACTGGGGTGACACACTGTAACAAGCCCCCTCCTCATGTAATCTCCTTACTACTGGGGTGACACACTGTAACAAACCTCCTCCTCATGTAATCTCCTTACTACTGGGGTGACACGCTGCAACAAACCCCCTCCTCATTTAATCTCCTTACTACTGGGGTGACACACTGTAACAAACCTCCTCATGTAATCTCCTTACTACTGGGGTGACACACTGTAACAAACCTCCTCCTCATGTAATCTCCTAACTCCTGGGGTGACACACTGTAACAAACCCCCTCCTCATATTATCTCCTTACTGCTGGGGTGACACACTGTAACAAAATTCCTCCTCATGTAATCTCCTTACTCCTGGGGTGACACACTGTAACAAACCCCCTCCTCGTGTAATCTCCTTACTACTGGGGTGACACACTGTAACAAACCTCCTCCTCATGTAATCTCCTTACTACTGGGGTGACACACTGTAACAAACCCCGCTTCATGTAATCTCCTTACTACTGGGGTGACACGCTGTAACAACCTCCCCCCCCCCCCCCTCATATAATCTACTTACTACTGGGGTGACACACTGTAACAAACCCCGCTTCATGTAATCTCCTTACTACTGGGGTGACACACTGTAACAACCCCCCCCCCCTCATATAATCTACTTACTACTGGGGTGACACACTGTGACAAACCTCCTCCTCATGTAATCTCCTTACTACTGGGGTGACACATTGTAACATACCTCCTCCTCATGTAATCTCCTTACTACTAGGGTGACACACTGTAACAAACTTCCTCCTTATGTAATCTCCTTACTACTGGGGTGACACACTGTAACAAACCTCCTCTGCATGTAATCTACTTACTACTGGGCTGACACACTGTAACCAACCCCCTCATCATGATATCTCCTTACTACTGGGGTGACACACTGTAACAAGCCTCCTTCTTATGTAATCTCCTTACTACTTGGGTAACACACTGTAACAAACCACCTCCTCATGTAATCTCCTTACTACTGGGGTGATACACTGTAACAAACCCCCTCCTCATGTAATTACCTTACTACTGGGGTGACACACTGTAACAAACCTCCTCCTCATGTAATCTCCTTACTACTGGGGTGACACACTGTAACAAACCTCCTCATCATGTAATCACCTTACTACTGGGGTGACACGCTGCAACAAACCTCCTCCTCAGGTAATCTGCTTACTACTTGGGTGACACATTTTAACAAACCTCCTCCTCATGTAATCTCCTTACTACTGGGGTGACACACTGTAACAAACCTCCTCCTCATGTAATCTCCTTACTACTGGGGTGACACACTGTAACAAACCTCCTCATCATGTAATCTCCTTACTACTGGGGTGACACGCTGCAACAAACCCCCTCCTCATTTAATCTCCTTACTACTGGGGTGACACACTGTAACAAACCTCCTCATCATGTAATCACCTTACTACTGGGGTGACACACTGCAACAAACCCCCTCCTCATTTAATCTCCTTACTACTGGGGTGACACACTGTAACAAACCTCCTCCTCATGTAATCTCCTTACTCCTGGGGTGACACACTGTAACAAAACTCCTCCTCATGTAATCTCCTTACTCCTGGGGTGACACACTGTAACAAACCCCCTCTTCGTGTAATCTCCTTACTACTAGGGTGACACACTGTAACAAAACTCCTCCTCATGTAATCTCCTTACTCCTGGGGTGACACACTGTAACAAACCCCCTCTTCGTGTAATCTCCTTACTACTGGGGTGACACACTGTAACAAACCTCCTCTGCATGTAATCTACTTACTACTGGGGTGACACACTGTAACAAACCCCCTCCTCATGTAATCTCCTTACTACTGGGGTGACACACTGTAACAAGCCTCCTTCTTATGTAATCTCCTTACTACTGGGGTAACACACTGTAACAAACCAGCTCCTCGTGTAATCTCCTTACTACTGGGGTGACACACTGTAACAAACCTCTTCCTCATGTAATCTCCTTACTACTGGGGTGACACACTGTAATAAACCTCCTCCTCATGTAATCTCCTTACTACTGGGGTGACACACTGTAATAAACCTCCTCCTCATGTAATCTTCTTACTACTGGGGTGACACACTGTAACAAACCTCTTCCTCATGTAATCTACTTACTACTGGGGTGACACACTGTAACAACCCTCCTCCTCATGTAATCTCCTTACTACTGGGGTGACACAATGTAACAACCCTCCTCCTCATGTAATCTCCTTGCTACTGGGGTGACACACTGTAATAAACCTCCTCCTCATGTAATCTTCTTACTACTGGGGTAACACACTGTAACAAACCAGCTCCTCATGTAATCTCCTTACTACTGGGGTGACACACTGTAATAAACCTCCTCCTCATGTAATCTTCTTACTACTGGGGTAACACACTGTAACAAACCAGCTCCTCATGTAATCTCCTTACTACTGGGGTGACACACTGTAACAAACCTCTTCCTCATGTAATCTCCTTACTACTGGGGTGACACACTGTAACAAACCAGCTCCTCATGTAATCAATCAGGTGGCGTTCCCAGATGCACATTATTATGGTACCGGATGGGCGGGTGCTTCGGATACTAGCTGACTTTATTGCTACGGACAGAGCCCCCATCAAGAGTGCGCTCTAGGCGGCTGCCCATTTTGCCTAAAGGCAGAGCCGGCCCTGTTGTTTCCATTTTACTTGTTTATTCCCTATCCACTCCGTTTCTGAAACGTCCCTCAACTTTTCCTCGTCCTATCTTGTCTCATATATGACCTCCCCCCCCCCCCCCCCCGACCACCAAATTTACAATCTTATATCCTCCTTGGCCTCATCTCCTACCTCTGTTCATCTCGTGTCCCGTCATCTCCCCCTTAGCCTCCTATCTGTCGCCAAATACCGACCAAATAATTTCCTATCTCATTCGTCTTCATGACTAAAAATAATTATAGTAAGTAGGGTCCTGGACTAAAAATAATAATTTGCCATCATGACAGAAAAATATTTAAAACTTCATAAATCTGTCGGAAACCTAATGCTCTGGCGGAAGAAAATCACAAGTTATGGATGTGCTAAGAGTTCACGTCCACTAAGGGAATTCATATAGATCCGCCTGTAATCATAACAACCGCCACTATCTACAGTCTTCTCCTTATATCAGGTGAGGAGAGAAGAGTTATGGAGGGGTTCTGAATGAGCAAAGGAGCTGAAGGATCGTTTTGATTGGGGCTCTCAAACTGTGGCCCATCAGACGTTGCAAAACTTCAACTCCCAGCATGCCCGAACAGCCGTTGGCTGTCTGGGCATGCTGGGAGTTGAAGTTTTGCAACATCTGAAGGGCCTCGGTTTGAGACTACTGTATCATAGTAGTTATATTCTTCATAGGCGTGCGCAGCCTATTGCATTAGGGTGTGCACCCTAAAGCACAAACTCGCGCGTGCATATATATGTATATATATACGCACACAGTTAGTATAGTTCCCCCACATTAGGTGCAGTATAAGTCCCACCACATTAGGTGCAGTATGGTTCCCCCACATTAGGTGCAGTATAGATCCCCCACATTGGGTGCAGTATAGTTCCCCCACATTAGGTGCAGTACAGTTTTCCCCACATTAGGTGCAGTACAGTTCCCGCACATTAGGTTGGCAGTATAAGTCCCCGCACATTAGGTGCAGTACAGTTCCCGAACATTAGGTTGGCAGTATAAGTCCCCGCACATTAGGTTGGCAGTACAGTTCCCCCACATTAGGTTTGCAATACAGTTCCCCCACATTAGGTTGGCAGTACAGTTCCCCCACATTAGGTGCAGTTCAGTTCCCCCACTTTAGGTGCCACCTAATGTGGGGGAACTGTACTGCACCTAATGTGGGGGAACTGTACTGCACCTAATGAAGGGGAACTGTACTGCACCTAATGTGGGGGAACTGTACTGCACCTAATGTGGGGGAACTGTACTGCACCAGTACAGTTCCCCTACATTAAGTGCAGTACAGTTCCCCCACATTATGTGCAGTACAGTTCCCCTACATTATGTGCAGAACAGTTCCCCCACATTAGGTGCAGTATAGTTCCCCCACATTAGGTGCAGTATAGTTCCCCCACATTAGGTGCAGTATAGTTCCCCCACATTAGGTTGGCAGTATAGTTCCCCACATTAAGTTGGTAGTATAGTTACCCCACATTAGGTGCAGTATAAGTTCCCGCACATTAGGTTGGCAGTACAGTTCCCCCACATTAGGTGCAGTACAGTTTCCCCACATTAGGTTGGCAGTATAGTTCCCCACATTAGGTTGGCAGTATAGTTCCCCCCACATTAGGTGCAGTACAGTTCCCCCACATTAGGTGCAGTACAGTTCCCCCACATTAGGTGCAGTACAGTTCCCCCACATTAGTTGCAGTACAGTTCCCCCACATTAGGCTGGCAGTATAGTTCCCCCACATTAGGTGAAGTATAGTTTCCCACATTAGGTGCAGTACAGTTCCTCCACATTAGGCTGGCAGTATAGTCCCCCCACATTAGGTGCAGTATAGTTCCCCCACATTAGGTGCAGTATAGTTCCCCCACATTAGGTGCAGTATAGTTCCCCCACATTAGGTGCAGTATAGTCCCCCCACATTAGGTGCAGTATAGTTCCCCCACATTAGGTGCAGTATAGTTCCCCACATTAGGTGCAGTATAGTTCCCCCCACATTAGGTTGGCAGTATAGTTCCCCACATTAGGTGCAGTATAGTTCCCACATTAGGTGCAGTATGTTCCCCCACATTAGGTGCAGTATGTTCCCCCACATTAGGTGCGGTATAATTCGCCACATTAGGTGCAGGACAGTTCCCTACAAAAGCAAAATAGAAATGGAGGCCACCAGCATCTGGGGGTGCTACCTTCCTACTGGCAGGAAGAGGGGGTTAATTTGAGGGTACTACCTTCTTACTGGGGGGGTTAATCTGGGGGTACTACCTGCCTACTCGGGGCCCCAGATTAACCCCCTCCCCCCTGTAGGAATGCAGTACCCCCCAGATTAACCCTATCCCCCCACCCTGTTAGAAGGTAGTACCCCCCTGATGACCCCCTCCCCCCAGTAGGATGGTAGTACCCCCCAGTTTAACCCCCTATCCCCCCTGTAGGAATGCAGTACCCCCCAGATTAACCCTATCCCCCCACCCTGTTAGAAGGTAGTACCCCCTGATGACCCCCCCCCCCAGTAGGATGGTAGTACCCCCCAGTTTAACCCCCTCTCCCCCCCTGAAGGAATGCAGTACCCCCCAGATTAACCCTATCCCCCCACCCTGTTAGAAGGTAGTACCCCCCCTGATGACCCCCTCCCCCCCCCAGTAGGATGGTAGTACCCCCCAGTTTAACCCCCTCTCCCCCCCTGTAGGAATGCAGTACCCCCCAGATTAACCCCCTCCCCCCAGACCCAGTAGGCAGGTTGAAATAACATTCACTCACTCGTACCGTCACGCTCTGGGGCCGGCGTCCTTGAATACAGCGTGACGTCCTGATGGTCATGTGACGGCAGTAACGCGCCGTCACATGACCGGACCAACTGAAGGTGAGCCAGAGCGGAGCGGGGCGGGGCACAAACAGGAGTAGGAGGCAGCGCTGTGCGGTGCGCCTGACGGACTGGGCTGGTGAAGGACGGTCGGGCACAGATGGGGGGTGCTGCGGAGCGTCTTGGTGTCACCCGGTGCGGGCCGCACCCGGGTCGCAACGCCACTGGATTAGGGTGTGCCTGGGCACACCCGGCACACCTCGTGCGCACGCCTATGATATTCTTGTTATATTCTTGTATATAGGAGAAGTACTATAGTAGTTATATTCTTGTATATAGGAGGCAGTATAATAGTAGTTATATTCTTGTTTATAGCAGCAGTATTATAGTAGTTATATTCTTGTATATAGGAGCAGTATTATAGTAGTTATATTCTAGTATATATGAGCAGTATTATAGTAGTTATATTCTTGTATATAGGAGCAGTATTATAGTAGTTATATTCTTGTATATAGGAGACAGTATTATAGAAGTTATATTCTTGTATATAGGAGCAGTATTATAGTAGTTATATTCTTGTATATAGGAGCAGTATTATAGTAGTTATATTCTTGTATATAGGAGCAGTATTATAGTAGTTATATTCTTGTATATAGTGGCAGTATTATAGTAGTTATATTCCTGTATATAGGAGACAGTATTATAGTAGTTATATTCTTGTATATAGGAGCAGTATTTATAGTAGTTATATCCTTGTATATAGGAGCAGAATTATAGTAGTTATATTCTTGTATATAGGAGACAGTATTATAGTAGTTATATTCTTGTATATAGGAGCAGTATTATAGTAGTTATATTCTTGTATATAGGAGCAGTATTATAGTAGTTATATTCTTGTATATAGGAGACAGTATTATAGTAGTTATATTCTTGTATATAGGAGCAGTATTATAGTAGTTATATTCTTGTATATAGGAGACAGTATTATAGTAGTTATATTCTTGTATATATAGGAGCAGTATTATAGTAGGTATATTCTTGTATATAGGAGCAGTATTATAGTAGTTATATTCTTGTATATAGGAGACAGTATTATAGTAGTTATATTCTTGTATATAGGAGCAGTATTATAGTAGTTATATTCTTGTATATAGGAGGCAGTATTATAGTAGTTATATTTTTGTATATAGGGGCAGTATTATAGTAGTTATATTCTTGTATATAGGAGCAGTATTATAGTAGTTATATTCTTGTATATAGGAGCAGTATTATAGTAGTCATATTCTTGTATATAGAAGGCAGTATTATAGTAGTTATATTCTTGTATATAGGAGCAGTATTATAGTAGTTACGATATATTCTTGTATATAGGAGCAGTATTATAGTAGTTATATTCTTATATATAAGAGGCAGTATTATAGTAGTTATATTCTTGTATATAGGAGCAGTATTATAGTAGTTATATTCTTGTATATAGGAGCAGTATTATAGTAGTTATATTCTTGTATATAGGAGCAGTATTATAGAAGTTACGGTATATTCTTGTATATAGGAGCAGTATTATAGTAGTTATATTCTTGTATATAGGAGCAGTATTATAGTAGTTATATTCTTGTATATAGGAGCAGTATTATAGTAGTTATATTCTTGTATATAGGAGAAGTATTATAGTAGTTATATTCTTGTATATAGGAGCAGTATTATAGTAGTTATATTCTTGTATATAGGAGACAGTATTATAGTAGTTATATTCTTGTATATAGGAGCAGTATTATAGTAGTTATATTCTTGTATATAGGAGACAGTATTATAGTAGTTATATTCTTGTATATAGGAGCAGTATTATAGTAGTTATATTCTTGTATATAGGAGGCAGTATTATAGTAGTTATATTTTTGTATATAGGGGCAGTATTATAGTAGTTATATTCTTGTATATAGGAGCAGTATTATAGTAGTTATATTCTTGTATATAGGAGCAGTATTATAGTAGTCATATAGTCCAACAAGATGAGTGGCACTATTGTGTGGTTTCCCTTAGTAACAGGTAAAGTTCTTAGCATACAAAACGAGGCTGTGCAGGTGGACTGATAATCCAGGCTAGACCTGGAGGTGCAGGTAACGGTATAGTATTCATATGAATCCAAAAAGCAAGTAAAGAAAGAAGTACCGCACTCACCCACTGTCAAAAGCCGGGAACGGAAGAGGTTTATTTCAGATCATAAGATCGGAATAACAGGTGCAGGACGTGGAGGAGGGAAGAAAAGCCACACACGACTAGTTTCACGCCGGACGGCGCTTTCTCTGGCTGACTTGGCTGCCAAGTCAGCCAGAGAAAGCGCCGTCCGGCGTGAAACTAGTCGTGTGTGGCTTTTCTTCCCTCCTCCACGTCCTGCACCTGTTATTCCGATCTTATGATCTGAAATAAACCTCTTCCGTTCCCGGCTTTTGACAGTGGGTGAGTGCGGTACTTCTTTCTTTACTTGCTTTTTGGATTCATAGTAGTCATATTCATGTATATAGGAGGCAGTATTATAGTAGTTATATTCTTGTATATAGGAGGCAGTATTATAGTAGTTATATTTTTGTATATAGGGGCAGTATTATAGTAGTTATATTCTTGTATATAGGAGCAGTATTATAGTAGTTATATTCTTGTATATAGGAGCAGTATTATAGTAGTCATATTCATGTATATAGGAGGCAGTATTATAGTAGTTATATTCTTGTATATAGGAGCAGTATTATAGTAGTTACGATATATTCTTGTATATAGGAGCAGTATTATAGTAGTTATATTCTTATATATAAGAGGCAGTATTATAGTAGTTATATTCTTGTATATAGGAGCAGTATTATAGTAGTTATATTCTTGTATATAGGAGCAGTATTATAGTAGTTATATTCTTGTATATAGGAGCAGTATTATAGAAGTTACGGTATATTCTTGTATATAGGAGCAGTATTATAATACAGTGGTCCCTCAACATATGATATTAATTGGTTCCAGGAGAACCATCATATGTTGAAACCATCATATGTCGAGTACATATGTCTATGTAAAAATGGTAATTGGTTCTGGGGCCTCGGAACCATTTTATGTTGAATACATATCTCTATGGGAAACTACCAATTGGTTCTGGGATGACCATTGTATGTGGAGTGTATGGGGAGTGTTTAACAAACCAGGGTGCCTCCAGCTGTTGCACAACTACAACTCCCAGCATGCATGTACAGCCATTGACTGTCTGGGCATGCTGAGAGTTATAGTTTTGCAACAGCTGGAGGCACACTGATAGGGAAACATTGATGTATGGGGTGTATAGTGTGTATATGTATTGTATGTGATGTGTGACATCACATACAGTACTGTACAGTTCTTTAAATACCTTCAGGGGGGACAGAATGTCCTCCATTACGATCCTGCCGACTACAGCTCTATAGGAAAGGAAGGGGAGGGCAGCCAGCAGCTCATTGGATGCCTGCAGCAAGATGCTGCAGGCTATTGGCTATGGCGGCACTGGGGGGGCGGGGCTTACACGGAGCTCACAGTGGAAGCCTCTGTGAGTTAGCAGGACAGCATGTGAGTAACAGGAGGCAGAACGGGCACACGGGGCAAATTATACAACTATCTGTCAGTTGCTGAAGTTGTCAGCGCTGTTAGATAGCTGTTTGTACGATGGCCCCAACACACAGCAGCATCATATGTCAAGGCTGCCTTCAACATACGATGGGCTCTGAGAGGCCATCATATGTTGAAATGATCATATGTCGAGGCCATCATAAGTCGAGGGGTCACTGTACTTATATTCTTATATATAAGAGGCAGTATTATAGTAGTTATATTCTTGTATATAGGAGCAGTATTATAGTAGTTATATTCTTGTATATAGGAGAAGTATTATAGTAGTTATATTCTTGTATATAGGAGCAGTATTATAGTAGTTATATTCTTGTATATAGGAGCAGTATTATAGTAGTTATATTCTTGTATATAGGAGAAGTATTATAGTAGTTATATTCTTGTATATAGGAGCAGTATCATAGTAGTTATATTCTTGTATATAGGAGCAGTATTATAGTAGTTATATTCTTGTATATAGGAGGCAGTATTATAGTAGTTATATTCTTGTATATAGGAGCAGTATTATAGTAGTTATATTCTTGTATATAGGAGGCAGTATTATAGTAGTTATATTCTTGTATATAGGAGCAGTATTATAGTAGTTATATTCTTGTATATAGGAGTAGTATTATAGTAGTTATATTCTTGTATATAGGAGCAGTATTATAGTAGTTATATTCTTGGATATAGGAGCAGTATTATAGTAGTTATATTCTTGTATATAGGGGCAGTATCATAGTAGTTATATTCTTGTATATAGGAGCAGTATTATAGTAGTTATATTCTTGTATATAGGGAGCAGTATTACAGTAGTTATATTCTTGTATATAGGAGCAGTATTATAGTAGTTATATTCTTGTATATAGGGAGCAGTATTATAGTAGTTATATTCTTGTATATAGGAGGCAGTATTATAGTAGTTATATTCTTGTATATAGGGAGCAGTATTATAGTAGTTATATTCTTGTATATAGGGGGCAGTATTATAGTAGTTATATTCTTGTATATAGGGGGCAGTATTATAGTAGTTATATTCTTGTATGTAGGAGGCAGTATTATAGTAGTTATATTCTTGTACATATTAACAGTATTATAGTAGTTATATTCTTGTACATATTAACAGTATTATAGTAGTTATATTCTTGTATATAGGAGCAGTATTATAGTAGTTATATTCTTGTATATAGGAGGCAGTATTATAGTAGTTATATTCTTGTATATAGGAGCAGTATTATAGTAGTTATATTCTTGTATATAGGAACAGTATTATAGTAGATATATTCTTGTATATAGGAGCAGTATTATAGTAGTTATATTCTTGTATATAGGAGCAGTATTATAGTAGTTATATTCTTGTATATAGGAGGCAGTATTATAGTAGTTATATTCTTGTATATAGGAGCAGTATTATAGTAGTTATATTCTTGTATATAGGAACAGTATTATAGTAGATATATTCTTGTATATAGGAGCAGTATTATAGTAGTTATATTCTTGTATATAGGAGCAGTATTATAGTAGTTATATTCTTGTATATAGGAGGCAGTATTATAGTAGTTATATTCTTGTATATAGGAGCAGTATTATAGTAGTTATATTCTTGTACATAGGAACAGTATTATAGTAGTTATATTCTTGTATATAGGAGCAGTATTATAGTAGTTATATTACAATAAATAAATATACAAACAGCAGCACAGCACTCCAAAGTAGTGTGAAAATCAAAAAGGTGGTTTATTTCAACCCATGTCACAGCAGCAATTTCAATCAGTTTCAGTTCTTTAATAGAATCATTGATAAGCAGGATTTTATTTCTGTGACATGGGTTGAAATAAACAGCTTTTTTTTATTTTCACATTACTTTGCTGCTCTGCTGTTTGTATACTTGAGGAGACCGTGATCGGGTCCGGACCGCTGGCACCCACCATTTATTGCGACTATTTCTAGTGCTGCTATACATTTAGTTTCTATTCTTTAATTTATATATTTACACACATAATTATGATTTTTTTTATTTATTTTGCACCTTAAACTCCTCTTCTTAGAATGCTAAATATAATGTTGTCGTTTTTGGCATTTCATCCTGAAGATTGATGTATGCAGAATTTGTAAAGTTCGTGCTCTAGGGAGAAGATGAAATATTTATCACTTTGACAGTGTCAGATATGAAGAGTCTCAGCCAATATATGAAGCAGATCCCTCTCGTATGACAGAAAATAGGAGAAATACAAATATGCCGTCAGTCTGCAGCAATCACTTCTAGAAGTCTTAATCTGATTTGCATTATCTGGACAATTTCTCTGGTTACGTGACGCGTCGGGGATCTTACGGTTGTTTTATTCTGGTCAATTTCGTTACATAACAGATTTCTGTTGCCGTCTTTATAACCTCTTAAGGACTCGGGGCGTACCTGTACGCCCTATGCCCGGTGTTAAAAACGGGGTCACACCATGATCCCGCATCACACCGGCTCGGTCCCGGCTGCTATTCATAGCCGGGACTCTGGGCTAACAGTGTGTAGCACCGATCTTTGTGCCGCGCGCTGTTAACCCTTCAGACACGGCGATCAAAATTGACCACCGCGTCTTAAAACGAAAGTAAACGCTTCCCGGCAGCTCAGTCGGGCTGATCGGGACATCGCAATAAAATTGCGATGGTCCGATCTGCTGGGACACAGGCGGAGGTCTCCTTACCTCTCTCCGCGGCGTCCGATCGGCGATCGATTGCTCCAAGCCTGAGCTACAGGCTTGAGCAATCAAGCCCCTATCTCACTGATCCGTGCAAAGCTATGGCTCTGCAGGGATCAGCATAGGAGATCAGTGTGTGCAGTGTGTGCAAGGTCATTTAACCCCTTCCCTAATAAAAGTTGGAATCACCCCCCTTTTCCCATAAAAAAAAAAAAAAAACTGTGTAAATAAAAATAAACATATGTGGTATCGCCGCGTGCGAAAATGTCCGAACTATAAAAATATATTGTTAATTAAATCGCACGGCCAATGGCGTGCGCGCAAAAAAATTCCAAAATAGTGTCTTTTTGGTCACTTTTTATATCATGAAAAAATTTATAAAAAGCGATCAAAAAGTCCGATCAATACAAAAATGGTACGGATAAAAACTACAGAACACGGCGCTAAAAATGAGTCCTTATACCGTCCCGTATGCAAAAAAATAAAAAAGTTGTAGAGGTTAGAAGATTTTTAACATATACATTTTCCTGCATGTAGTTATGATTTCTTTCCGAAGTACGACAATATCAAACCTATATAAGTAGGGGATCATTTTAATCATATGGACCTACAGAATAATGATAAGGTGCAATTTTTACCAAAAAATGCACTGAATAGAAACGGAAGCCCCCAAAATTACAAAATGACATTTTTTCTTCAATTTTGTCGCACAATGAGTTTTTTTTCCGTTTCGCCGTGGATTTTTGGGTAAAATGACTAATGTCACTGGAAAGTAGAATTGGTGACACAAAAAAATATGCCATCATATGGAATTTTATGCGCAAAATTTAAAGCGGTATTATTTTTAAAAGGTGATGAGGAAAAAATGAAAATGCAAAAATGAAAAAACCCTGCGTCCTTAAAGGGGTACTCCGCCCCTAGACATCTTATCCCCCATCCAAAGGATAGGGGATAAGATGTCAGTAAGCCACGGTCCCGCTGCTGGGGAGCCCCGGGATCCCGCTGCGGCACCACGCTATCATTACTGCACAGAGCGAGTTCGCTCTGTGCGTAATGACGGGTGATACAGGGGACGGAGCCGCGTGACGTCATGGCTCCACCCCTCGTGACATCACGGCCCATCCCCTTAATGCAAGTCTATGGCAGGGGGCGTGACGACCGCCGAGCCCCCTCCATAGACTTGTATTGAAAGGGGCGGGCTGTGACATCACGAGGGGCGGAGCTATGATGTCACGATGCTCCGGCCCCTGTATTGCGCGTCATTACGTGCAGAGCGAACTCGCTCTGTGCAGTAATGATAGTGGGGTGCTGCAGCGGTGATCCCCGGGGTCCCCAGCAGCGGGACCGTGGCGTACTGACATCTTATCCCCTATCCTTTGGATAGGGGATAAGATGTTTAGGGGCGGAGTACCCCTTTAAGAGGTTAACTATTCAGTACAGGGTTAAAGCCTTGGAAAATAAAAGAACCTGTATAGAGATAAAAAGGACAAGTGGCGCCTGGTGTATTACTCCAGGATAGGAAGTGAAGGATGACCCCACAGGGATTATAGATGGCCGCTCACCTCAAGGTGGATAAAACAGGCATGTAACCCCAATATTCTGGGGTACCAACAATAGTGAACTGCTGCCAAGCCAGTGGGTTGCAGGAACCGACCCAGTTCAGGAGGAGTAGAAAAAGAACCCTTGGAAAACCGGCGCTGCAGTCCTTGGAGATGAAGACAACGAAGTCCAGGTATAGTAAAGATCCTAGACAGGACCGTTTATTAAAGTATAATAAAACAATGGATGACACGTTTCGGGAGGAACCCTCCCTTCCTCAGATCAGGGTCTTTGATAAACGGTCCTGTCTAGGATCTTTACTATACCTGGACTTCGTTGTCTTCATCTCCAAGGACTGCAGCGCCGGTTTTCCAAGGGTTCTTTTTCTACTCCTCCTCCTTTGTAAAATGATAGAGCTTGTCTCACAAAGACACCCCCTACCATGGACCCTTTCGAAAGGGCTGATGCAAGGATTTTTGCCAACGTAGGCGAAAGCTATTTTTGCCGCCCTCTTGACTGCGCCCTTTGACACACCCCACCATACACTGTAACAAACCTCCTCCTCATGCTGCTGGCTGAGCGAATGGTTTGGATGCTGGTTGTCTAACTTTCTAGCTGCAGGTAGAGCAGCCCCCCCCTCCCCCCACCATCAAGAGGGCGCCCTAGGCGGCTGCCTATTTTGTCTATAGGCAGAGCCGGCCTTGCCCTTTCGGGATTCATGGATGTCACAGAAAGGGCCAGGTTCCCTTATATTACCCAGAACACAGAGCTTCTACCAAAGTCTTACCTGGTCCTCCATTTATGAATAGTCGGTAAGAAATTCTACGTATGAACAGCTGGGGAATCTTAAAGGGATACTCCCATGGAAAACTTTTTTTTTTTTTTTAAATGAACTTGTGCTAGATTGTTAAACAGATTTGTAAATTACTTCTATTAAAAAATCTTACTCCTTCCAGTACTTTTAAGGTGCTATATACTACAGAGGAAATGCTATTCTTGTTGGATTTCTCTGACGTCATGACCACAGTGCTCTCTGCTGACCTCTGCTGTCCATTTTAGGAACTGTCCAGAGCAGCATATGTTTGCTATGGGGATTTTCTCCTACTCTGGACAGTTCCTATAATGGACAGCAGAGGTCAGCAGAGAGCACTGTAGTCATGACATCAGAGAAATCCAAAAAGAATAGCATTTCTTCTGTAGTATATAGCCCCTTAAAAGTACTGGAAGGAGCAAGATTTTTTAATAGAAGTAATTTACAAATCTGGCACCATTTTATTTAAAAAAAAAAAAGTTTTCCACGGGAGTACCCCTTTAAAGTGACGCGTATTAGCCACTAGGCTAACAAAGCCTAGGCCTAGGGTGGCAGTTTCTGTGGGAAGGGGGGGGGGGGGTGTTGCCGAAATACATAGACTATCTATGTTGAGTTCAACACTCCCCCACTCTACCCCGACCAGAAAGGAATAGCCCATTTTCCCTAATCCTCCCTTCCTTCGGCCTAAGGCAGCAGGAAGCCTTAATACGCCATTAGACATATACAGCCTCATATCTAGCCTGATATCTCATATTAATATTTTTGTACGATGCTGGAGGCAAGTGGCTTTGTTAAAAAAAAGTAAAATTAAAAAGCGGTATATGCTGACAGCAAAAGAACTGTATATGACAACCACAGATAAAACCCTCCACTGCAGTACTGTCCCCGACGTACATTTCACTACACCCAGCTTCATCAGAGGGATCTCCTTTCACTGCATCTAAGTAATCTCCAGCTGTGGCCCTCCAGATGTTGCAAAACTTCAACTCCCAGCATGCCCAGACAGCCATTGGCTGTCTGAACATGCTGGGAGTTGAAGTTTTGCAATATCCGGAGGGCCACAATTTGAGGCCACTGATCTAGATGCATTACCTAAAAATACCTCCTAGCCCAGAAAACTCTTTTAAAGGGGTACTCCGGTGGAAAACTTTCTTTTTTTATTTTTATTTTTTTAAATCAACTGGTGCCAGAAAGTTAAAAGATTTGTAAATTACTTCTATTAAAAAATCTTAATCCTTCCAGTACTTATTAGCTGCTGAATACAGAGGAAATGATTTTCTTTTTGGAACACAGTGCTCTCTTCTGACATCACGAGCGCAGTGCTCTCTGCTGACATCTCTGTCCATTTTAGGAACTGTCCAGAGCAGCATATGTTTGCTATGGGGATTTTCTCCTACTCTGGACAGTTCTTAAAATGGACAGAGATGTCAGCAGAGAGCACTGTGCTCGTGATTCAGCAGAGAGCTCTGTGTTCCAAAAAGAAAATAATTTCTTCTGGAGTATTCAGCAGCTAATAAGTACTGGAAGGATTAAGATTTTTTTTAATAAAGTAATTTACAAATCTGCTTAACTTTCTGGCTGCAGTTGATTTAAAAAAAAAAAAAAAGTTCTCCACCGGAGTACCCCTTTAAAGGGGTACTCCGGTGAAAACCTTTTTACTTTTAAATCAACTGGTGCCAGAAAGTTAAACATATTTGTAAATTACTTCTATTAAAAAATCTTAATCCTTCCAGTACTTATTAGCTGCTGAATGCTACAGAGGAAATTCCTTTCTTTTTGGAACACTGATGACATCACGAGCACAGTGCTCTCTGCTGACATCTCTGTCCATTTTAGCAACCGTGCATAGCAGATGTATGCTAAGGGCAGCATAGTGGCTTAGTGGTTAGCACTGCTGCCTTGCACTGCTGGGGCCTTGGGTTCAAATCCCACTAAGGACAACAATAAATAAAGACTTATTATTATTATAACGTCAGCAAAGAGCACTGTGCTCATGATGTCATCAGAGAGCATTCCGAAAATAAAAGAATTTCCTCTGTAGTATTCAGCAGCTAATAAGTACAGGAAGTATTAAGATTTTTTTAATAGAAGTAATTTACAAATCTGTTTAACTTTCCGGAGCCAGTTGATTTAAAAGAAAAAAGGTTTTCACCGGAGTACCCCTTTAAGACCATTTCAGGCCTGGTCACTAAGTGGTTAACAATCATTATTTTATGTTTACATTACATATGATATACAATGTATCCAAATATTCTATAAATACAAGCAGTGATTTATTACTTTTCCCAGAACGTACAGCCAAGCCAATGCAGACGGCGCAGCTTAAGAGACATTTAGTGGATTAACTCAAGGCTCTTAACCTTCTCTGTTGGCCACAACCCAAATGCTGTTTAGGGTCTCGGTTCTGCTTTTGAATTTCTATATAATAATAATAATAAGCTGGGATCTTATTATTAAGCTGGTCCTAGACGTAAGATGACAACTTACTCCGCCCCTAGACATCCTTATCAGACCACGCCCACTCCATTCACATCTATGGGAGGGGGCATGACGGCCATCACCCAGCATTCTGGACATAATGCTCAGAACACCGGAGATTGCGGAGGGGGGGGGGGTCCCAGTGGCCGGACCCCCGCTATCAGAAATCTTATTCCCTATCCTTTGGATAGGGAATAAGATGACTAGGGGCGGAGTACCTGTTTAACCTCTTAAAGGAGTACTCCGGAGCGCTGGTACTTAAAAAAAAAGTTTACCTCGTCTGATAGCTCTTTCAAAGACCTTTCCAACGATACCTCATTTGTCAAATTTGGCCCAGCCATTCTCTTGTAATTGCCACCTGTAGCAGTAAGCAGCCATGTCATAAAGACTACATTTCCCATGACTCCCTGCGCCAGCTTCCTGTTAGCTGCTGCTCTCTCCCCCTCCTCTCCCTCCCAGCTCATCAGCCCTCTCCATGTGCCCACTAGCCCACTGATCCACCCATCCATGTGCCCACTAGCCCACTGATCCATGTGCCCACTAGTGTTGAGCGGCATAGGCCATATTCGAATTCGCGAATATTCGCGAATATATGGACGAATATTCGTCATATATTCGCATATTCGCTATGTTTTATTTTCGCATATGCGAATATTCGCGTGTGCGAAAATTAACATATGTGGATATTAGCATATACAAGATTAGCCTATGCGAAAATGCGCTTATGCGAAAATGCGCATATGCTAATTTTCACGTTTGCGAATTTTTGCACGTCAGTCTCACGCAGTAGTATTACAGCCTTCTTTACACCACACAAGCTGGAAGCAGAGAGGGGTGATCACTGTGATGTGTACTGTGAAGAAAAAAAACAAAAAAAAAAAAAACGAATATTCGTAATTACGAATATATAGCGCTATATTTGCAAAATTCGCAAATTCGCGAATATGCGATATTCGCGAATAATATTCGAATTGCGAATATTCGCGAGCAACACTAGTGCCCACTAGCGCAGTATTTCCCAACCAGGGTGCCTCCAGCTGTTGCAAAACTACAACTCCCAGCATGCCCGGACAGCCGAAGGCTGTCCGGGCATGCTGGGAGTTGTAGTTTTGCAACAGCTGGAGGCAACCTGGTTAGGAAACACTGCACTAGCGGTGTCACAAGAATGCCACAGCACTACGCAAATACTCACGTTTTCCATATGGTCTTTTTCCCGGTCTTCTCCTCGCTTTTCTCTCCGGCCGGAAGCTGGGTCTTTTGATGACGCTCGACCTGTATTTCTTCTTGATCCGCGGCAGCTGTAGGGAGTTGTAGTTTCACAACAGCTGTAGGCACCCTGGTTGGGAGACACTGCACTAGCGGTGTCACAAGAATGCCGCAGCACTACGCAAATAGCGTAGGGATAACGTAGGCAGCGATAGGAGCCTAGCGTTAGCCCTACGCTATTTGCGTAGTACTGCGCATGCGCAGAATAAATTAACTTTGGGGGGGTAGCCGACTCCGGGCGGGGAGGCCGGCACAGCCTGCAGTGACTCATGGGAGCGATGAGTCACCGGGCGAAGATGGCGGCGGATCAAGAAGAAATACAGGTCGAGCGTCATCAAAAGACCCAGCTTCCGGCCGGAGAGAAAAGCGAGGAGAAGACCGGGAAAAAGACCATATGGGAAACGTGAATATATTAGAATGTTATATAACTTTGCCTCATGCTCCAATTCCCCCATAAGAAGTTAGCTCCGGAGTACTCCTTTAAGGACTCAGGGCGTACCTGCACGCCCTGTGCCCGGTCCCAGTGTGAAAAACGGGGTCACGCCCTGACCCCGCATCACACCGGGTCGGTCCCGGCTGCTAACGATAGCCGGGACCCTGGGCTAACAGTGTGTAGCATCGATCGTTGTGCCGCGCGCTGTTAACCCTTCAGACGAGTCGATCAAAGTTGACCGCCGCATCTGAAAACGAAAGTAAACGCTTCCCGGCAGCTCAGTCGGGCTGATCGGGACATCGCGTCAAAATTCCGATCAGCTGGGACTCAGATGGAGGTCTCCTTACCTGACTCCGTGGCGTCCGATCGCCGATTGATTGCTCCAAGCCTGAGCTATGGCTTTGCAGGGATCAGCATAGGAGATCAGTGTGTGCAGTGTTATAGGTCCCTATGGGAGAATAATGATCAGTATAAGAGATCAGTGTGTGCAGTGTTATAGATCCCTATGGGATAACAATGATCAGTATATGAGATCAGTGTGTGCAGTGTTATAGATCCCTATGGGATAACAATGATCAGTATATGAGATCAGTGTGTGCAGTGTTATAGATCCCTATGGGATAACAATGATCAGTATAAGAGATCAGTGTGTGCAGTGTTATAGATCCCTATGGGATAACAATGATCAGTATAAGAGATCAGTGTGTGCAGTGTTATAGATCCCTATGGGATAACAATGATCAGTATATGAGATCAGTGTGTGCAGTGTTATAGATCCCTATGGGATAACAATGATCAGTATATGAGATCAGTGTGTGCAGTGTTATAGATCCCTATGGGATAACAATGATCAGTATAAGAGATCAGTGTGTGCAGTGTTATAGGTCCCTATGGGATAACAATGATCAGTATAGGAGATCAGTGTGTGCAGTGTTATAGGTCCCTATGAGATAACAATGATCAGTATAAGAGATCAGTGTGAGCAGTGTTATAGGTCGCTATGGGATAACAATGATCAGTATAGGAGATCAGTGTGAGCAGTGTTATAGGTCCCTATGGGGGCTATAACACTGCAAAAAAAGTGGGAAAAAAAAGTTAACAAAGGTCATTTAACCCCTTCCCTAATAAAAGTTTGAATAACCCCCTTTTCCCATAAAAAATTAAAAAATAAAATGAACATATGTGGTATCACCGCGTGTGTAAATGTCCGAACTATAAAAATATATCATTAATTAAACCGCACGGTCAATGGCGTACACGCAAAAAAAATCCAAAGTCCAAAATAGCGTATTTTTGGTCATTTTCTATATCATAAAAAATTGAATAAAAGGCGATCGAAAAGTCCGATCAATACAAAAATGGTACCGATAAATTTTCCTGCCTATAGTTATGATTTATTGCAGAAGTCCGACTAAATCAAACCTATATAAGTAGGGGATCATTATAATCATATGGACCTACAGAATGAAGATAAGGGGGGAGATTTATCAAAGGATTTAGACTGGTTTTTCCTGTCTAAATTTGTCGCACAGAAAGTCGCAGTCTAAATATGTGCGACTTTTCTGCGACTTTTGCTGTAGAGGATTTTTAGAACATGATGCATGCAAGTCTATTTTAGACGGAAATGCATTGGAAAATGCATTGGTGCTGAATTTATCAAGTGCGACTTTTGTGCGACAAGTCGCATCTGCCCAAAATACGCTGAAATGTCAGTCCATGTTGGAGCAGGTCTAAATGCAGTTTAAGCTGTAGACCCTGAAGTCTGAGCACAGAATTTATCAAGGGCTGTGAGACCTTTGATAAATTAGGAGCACAATAGACAGGAGACGACCACATATGCTGGTCTATAAGCATACCCAGAATAGACTAGATTAGGAAATGTCCCCTAAGGTGTCATTTTGACCAAAAAATGCACTGCGTTGAAACTGAAGCCCCCAAAAGTTACAAAATGAAATTTTTCTTAAATTTTGTCACACAATGATTTTTTTTTCCGTTTCTCCGTGGATTGTTTGGTAAAATGACTGATGTCACTGCAAAGTAGAATTGGTGGCACAAAAAATAAGCCATCATATGGATTTTTAGGTGCAAAATTTAAAGTGTTATGATTTTTAGAAGGTGATGAGGAAAAAATGAAAATGCAAAAGCTGAAAAGGGGTACTCTGCCCCTGGCATCTTATCCCCGATCTCGCTCTGCGCAGTAATGACAGCGGGGTGCTGCAGCAGCGATCCCCGGGGTCCCCAGCAGCGGGACCCCGGCGATCTGACATCTTATCCCCTATCCTTTGGATAGAGGATAATATGTCTAGGGGCGGAGTACCCCTTTAAGGGGTTAATGTGGTTATCCAGCCTTTAGGCATTCATGTCTTTTGGATGTTTTGTAAATGACCGCTCTAAGTTGATGTCCTGCACCAAATTAGATAATACGTGCATGGAGAAAAAAAAACACATTGACACAGGACTGAGTCAAAATTGTTCTCTGATTTATTGTATTGCATACACACAAGATATATCCTTCAGTAGGGCGTAGCACATTGTGTAAGCATTCTAATTGGTTAGCAGACTACGTATGCATTGCATGATATTTTCTGTGCCAAGCAGGGTGGTCACACAGGGTGTAGTACAGGATGTAACCACCATCTTAGAAGAATGATCTTCATTTTGTATCTATTATCAATAACACATGTCCTATCCTTGCGATAAGCCATCAATGTTGGATTGTCTAACACTGTTTGAAGCCGCTTCTTGCAAACACTATACTATTTGTAGTGGTGGTGCATGGTATTGCAGCATTGTTCCATTCTCATGGCCTCCCTAAACAGCTCATGGGCAGAGGTGCTGGGGGTCCAACCCTTAGTAATCTAATATTGGTGACCTAACCTCATCTATTTTAAGTGTATGGGGTTCTCTTGAGAATTAGATCATAGCAAGCCATATCCTTTGCTTCTGTCATGACCCCGCTTACCCTCCGCCGGGGCCACTTAGATTACTCTGGTGTGACCACTGCGGCCTTGTCTCCTGTAAAGTCCTCTTGGTTGTCTTGGGGGTCCCTAATGGGGTACTCCGGTGGAAAACATTTTTCTTTTAAATCAACTGGTGCCAGAAAGATAAACAGATTTGTAAATTAGTTCTATTAAAAAATACCAATCCTTCCAGTACTTATCAGCTGCTGTACGCTCCAGAGGAAGTTGTGTAGTTCTTTTCTGTCCGACCACAGTGCTCTCTGGTGACACCTCTGTCAATGTCAGGAACTGTCCAGAGTAAGAGCACATCCCCATAACAAACCTGGACAGTTCCTGACATAGACAGAGGAGTCAGCAGAGAGCACTATGGTCAGACAGAAAATAAATTAAAAAAAAAAACATCCTGTGGAGCATACAGCAGCTGATAAGTACTGGAAGGGTTAGGATTTTTAAATAGAAGTAATTTACAAAGCTGTTTAAATAGAAGAATTTTTTTTTTTTTCCCCCACAGGAATACCCCTTTAACCCCTTAAGGACCAGGCCCATTTTGGCCTTAAGGACCAGAGCGTTTTTTGCACATCTGACCGTTGTCACTTTAAGCATTAATAACTCTGGGATGCTTTTACTTTTCATTCTGATTCCGAGATTGTTTTTTCGTGACATATTCTACTTTATGTTGGTGGTAAAATTTCATCGATACTTGCATCATTTCTTGGTGAAAAATTCAAAAATTTTATGAAAAAATTGAAAGTTTTGCATCTTTATAACTTTGAAGCTCTCTGCTTATCAGGAAAATAGACATTCCAAATAAATTATATATTGACTCACATATACAATATGTCTACTTTATGTTTCCATCATAAATATTGCATGTTTTTACTTTTGGAAGACATCAGAGGGCTTCAAAGTTCAGCAGCAATTTTCAAATTCAAATTTTCAAAATCAGAATTTTTCAGGGACCAGTTCAGTGTGGAAGTGGATTTGAAGGGCCTTCATATTAGAAATACCCCATAAATGACCCCATTATAAAAACTGCACCTCTCACGGTATTCAAAATGACATTCAGTAAGTGTGTTAACCCTTTAGGTGTTTCACAGGAATAGCAGCAAAGCGAAGGAGAAAATTCAAAATCTTCATTTTTTACACTCGCATGTTCTTGTAAACCAAGTTTTTGAAATCTTACAGGGGGTAAAAGGAGAGAAATCTTCCTAGAATTTGTAACCCAATTTCTCTCGAGTATGGAAACACCTCATATGTGGATGTAAAGTGTACGGCGGGCGCAGTAGAGGGCTCAGAAGGGAAGGAGCGGCAATGGGATTTTGGAGAGTGAGTTTTTCTGAAATGGTTTTTGGGGGGCATGTCACATTTAGGAAGCCCCTATGGTGCCAGGACAGCAAAAATTAACCACATGGCGTACTATTTTGGAAACTACACCCCTCAAGGAACGTAACAAGGGGTACAGTGAGCCTTAACACCCCCCAGGTGTTTGACGACTTTTCGTTAAAGTTGGATGTGTAAATGAATTTTTTTTCACTAAAATGCAGCTTTTCCCCCAAATTTTACAATTTTAAAAGGGGTAATAGTAGAAAATGCCCCCAAAAATTTGTAACCCCATCTCTTCTGAGTAAGGAAATACCCCATGTGTGGACGTCAAGTGCTCTGCTGGCGCACTACAATGCTCAGAAGAGAAGGAATCACATTTGGCTTTTGGAAAGCAAATTTTGCTGAAATGGTTTTTGGGGGGCATTTCCCATTTAGGAAGCCCCTATGATGCCAAGACAGCAAAGAACACCCCACATGGCATACTATTTTGGAAACTACACCCCTCAAGGAATGTAACAAGGGGTGGAGTGAGCCTTAACACCCCACAGGTGTTTGACGACTTTTCGTTAAATTTGGATGTGTAAATGAATTTTTTTTCACTAAAATGCTGCTTTCCCCCCAAATTTTACATTGGTAATAGGAGTAAATGACCCCCAAAATTTGTAACCCCATTTCTTCTGAGTAAGGAAATACCCCATGTGTGGACGTCAAGTGCTCTGCTGGCGCACTACAATGCTCAGAAGAGAAGGAGCGCCATTGAGCATTCGGAGAGTGAACTTATTTGGAATGGGAGTCAGGGGCCATGTGCATTTACAAAGCCCCACATGGTGCCAGAACAGTGGACCCTCCCATATGTGACCCCATTTTGGAAACTACACCCCTCACAAAATTTAATAAGGGGTGCAGTGAGTATTTACACCCCACTGGCGTTTGACAGATCTTTGGAACAGTGGGCTGGGCAAATGTAAAATAAAGTTTTTCATTTTCACTGACGACTGTTCCAAAACTCTGTCAGACATCTGTGGGGCGCAAATGCTCTCTGTACCCCTTATTACATTACACGAGGGGTGTAGTTTCCAAAATGGGGTCACATGTGGGGGGGGGGTCCATTGCTCTGGCACTATGGGGGCTTTGTAAACACACATGGCCTTCAATTCCGGACAAATTTTCTCTTCAAAATCCCAATGGCGCTCCTTCTCTTCTGAACATTGTAGTTCGCCCGCAGAACACTTTACATCCACATGTGTGATATTTTCATACTCAGAAGAAATTGGGTTACAAATTTTGGGGGGCCTTTTTCCTATTTTCTCTTGTGAAAATGAAAAATTTAGGGTAACACCAGCATTTTAGTGAAATTTTTTTTTTTCATTTTTCCATCCAAATTTAATGAAAATTCGTCAAACACCTGTGGGGTTTTAAGGCTCACTATACCCCTTACTACATTCCGTGAGGGGTGTAGTTTCCAAAATGGGGTCAAATGTGGGTATTTATTTTTTTGTGTTTATGTCAGAACCGCTGTAAAATCATCCACCCTGTGCAAATCACCAATTTAGGCCTCAAATGTACATAGTGCGCTCTCACTCCTGAGCCTTGTTGTGCGTCCGCAGAGTATTTTACGCCCACATATGGGGTATTTCCGTACTCAGGAGAAATTGCGTTACAAATTTTGGGGGTCTTTTTTTGCTTTTACCGCTTGTGAAAATATAAAGTATGGGGCAATATCAGCATGTTAGTGTAAAAATTTAAATATTTTTACACTAACAGGCTGGTGTAGACCCCAACTTTTCCTTTTCATAAGGGGTAAAAGGAGAAAAAGCCCCCCAAAATGTGTAGTGCAATTTCTCCCGAGTACGGAAATACCCCATATGTGGCCCTAAACTGTTTCCTTGAAATACGACAGGGCTCCGAGGTGAGAGAGCGCCATGCGCATTTGAGGACTAAATTAGGGATTGCATAGGGGTGGACATAGGGGTATTCTACACCAGTGATTCCCAAACAGGGTGCCTCCAGCTGTTGCTAAACTCCCAGCATGCCTGGACAGTCAGTGGCTGTCCGGAAATGCTGAGAGTTGGTGATTTGCAACAGCTGGAGGCTCCGTTTTGGAAACACTGCAGTACAATATGTTTTTCATTTTTATTGGGGGGGGGGGGGGGGACAGTGTAAGGGGGTGTATATGTAGTGTTTTACCCTTTGTTATGTGTTAGTGTAGAGTAGTGTTTTTAGGGTACATTCGCACTGGCGGGTTACGGTGAGTATCCCGCTAGGAGTTTGCGCTGCAGCGAAAAATTTGCCACAGCCCAAACTTGAAGCAGGAAACTTACTGTAAACCTGCCTGTGTGAATGTACCCTGTACGTTCACATGGGGGGGGGGGGCAAACCTCCAGCTGTTTCAAAACTGCAACTCCCAGCATGTACTGATAGACCGTGCATGCTGGGAGTTGTACTTTTGCAACAGCTGGATGCACACTGGTTGGAAAACCTTCAGTTAGGTTCTGTTATCTAACTCAGTATTTTCCAACCCGTGTGCCTCCAGCTGTTGCAAAACTGCAACTCCCAGCATGTACTGATAACCGAAGGGCATGCTGCGAGATGTAGTTATGTAACAGCTGGAGGTACGCAACTACAACTCCCAGCATGCTGAGACAGCTGTTTGGGCATGCTGGGATTTGCAGTTTTGCAACATCTGGAGGGCTATAGTTTAGAGACCACTGCACAGAGATCTCCAAACTGTGGCACTCCAGATGTTGCAAAACTACAAATCCCAGCATGCCCAGACAGCAAACAGCTGTTTGGGCATGCTAGGAGTTGTAGTTTTGCATGATCTAGAGGGCCATAGTTTAGAGATCATTGCAAAGTGATCTCCAAACTGTAGACCTCAAGCTGTTGCAAAACTACAACTCCCAGCATGCCCAAACAGCTGTCTGGGCATGCTGTGCTTTGTAGTTTTGCAACATCTGGAGGACTAAAGTATAGAGACCACTGTATAGTGGTCTTAGACTGTAGCCCTCCAGATGTTGTTAGGCAACTCACCGGCTTCCGTAGGATCTAGGGAGCCGCATAGCTGTCCTCTTCTGCCGCCTGCTGCCATCGCCAATGGGTAAGTGGATCTTCGGCGCCGGTCATTTCCCCATTCTGCCCGCCTATTGTGGGTGGTCAGGACAGGGAAAGCGAAAGTTAACCCCCCAGCCCCCGATCTGCTATTGGTCGTCGCTTCTTGACGCCCAATAGCAGGGATAGGAGGGGTGGAACTCTTATCCCTTCAGGGGGATCGTGGGTGTCTTAGACAACCGCGATCCCCCTTATATTCCGGGTCACCGGGCCAACATAGACCCGTATGACCCAGAATAGGCGCAAATCGCAAGTGTGCGAATCCGGCACTGCACTCGCCGCTCTAAATGAATGCCGGGTGCAGCAGGGAGATCGCGAGGGTCTCCCCATGATCAAACATCTTATCCCCTATCCTTTGGTTAGGGAATAAGATGTCTAGGGGCGGAGTAAACCTTTAATATCCCTTTCTCTGGTGAACCCAGAATATCCCTTTCTCTAAACTCACCCTACAGTTTGGCGATGTCCTTAATACTCCATTAAAAGGGTCCTTCAGAAGCAATATTGATGACCGATCCATTGTTTGATCAGTGAACATCTAATCTCCAAGACATCAACTGATCATCTCAAAGTATGGCACTCCAACCCTCGATCACTGGTGGTCCAGCTGTGGATCTGCATGACAAAGGGGTCACAGCACATGTCCCCTTCGATCTCCAAAGGCGGCTCTTGGTTGCATCACGTATTGTAGCTGGTCCCCTATACTTGAGTGAGACAGAGCGCAGCATCGGGGACAGTCACCAGGAGATGTCGTAGGAAAGCATGCCATGGTCCCTTTCTTGTGTTGATCAGTAGGGGTGCCTTATTGAGTAAACACTAATTGCCTACTTTAAAGGGTACTCCGCCAATAAAAATCTCATCCTCTATCCTTTGGATAGGGGATAAGATGTCTGATTGCGGGAGTCCTGCCACTGGGGACCCCCACGATCTCCGGCATGGCTCCCTAATAGTCATCCGTGCTCAGAGCAAACTCCGCTCCATTCCGGAAGACTGGAGACTACAGATGCCACGCCCCCTCCATTCATGTCTATGGGAGGGGGCATGACGGCTACGTAGTAGCCGTCATGCCTCCTCCCATAGACATGAATGGAGGGGGCATGGCAGGGAGTCATGAATACAGCTCCAAGCTTCCGCGTTCTTGACCCAGCTGGACCCGGAGACCCTCACAATCAGACATCTTATCCCTTATTCTTTGGATAGGGGATAAGATATTTTTTCGACGGAGTACCCGGTCATATTTGTTAGAGAATAGGTCATTATTGCTAGAGAACCCCATCGGACAGCTTTTTGGCCCGAAGACTTGGCAGCCGGAGAGTTCTACCAAGGTCAAAGAAGTATCTATCTTGTAAAATATTATTTAACAAAAACCATTCTTGACTTTGATGTACTACGTCTGTGTTCCACAAGCCGAGGATTACGAAAAAAAACATTAAATAGTCCATGAGAAGATCTAATGCCAAAAGTACTTTTGTACTGTAGATAAGAAAACCCCTTCATGGCGGGCGAAGGCTTCCAGAGGAAACGCGCCGTATCTACCGGATTGCTGTTCTTTTCAGGATTTTGTTTACTTGCAGAAGAGGGCGGACAGAGGAATCCGTCACTCCAGGCACCACCGTACCTCCCGGGAGATTAAAAGGAACTGTGGCTGACATTTGCCAAGTTTGTATGGACTACACTAAGTCTCTGCATGGTTATTGTCAGGAGTTAAACCAGAGACAGGAATGAAGATGAGGGTATTTTTAGAACACTCGTATTAATTTGCGGTATTAACTGTTCGGGATGGAGCGGGTCAGCCATAGTTTAAGTCTTGTATTAAATCATATATGCATTTAAGGCAGGATTTCCTTCCAAGTCTCCATGATTTCTTCCAAAGTATTATCTACGAGTCAGTTAGTGCTTTGTAACCTCCAGTCTCTTGGGTCCATACCTCTTGGCGTTCACCACGCGGTCTATTAATATGAATGTCAGGCTGGGGGATGCGGGGTTTACGTTGCACGTGGATATATTAGGAAGCTTGGGTTGGGAAACATGGCGACCTTTGCTGTAACATTGTGGTGTCCCGATACAGCATTACGTTATGTTTGATGACTAATGATGGTCTTCTGAAGACCTTGCTTGTGACCAGTCATCTTGAACCAGTCTGCCCATTCTCCTCGACAAGGCACTTTTGTCCACAGAACTGCTGCTCAAAGTTGATTGTGGAATGTTAAAGGGGTACTCTGCTGCTCAGCGTTTGGAACAAACTGTTCCGAATGCTGGAGCCGGCGCCGTGATCTCGTGACGTCATAGCCCTGCCCCCTCATGACGTCACACACCGCCCCCTCAATGCAAGTCTATGGGAGGGGGCATCACGCCCCCTCCCATAGACTTGCATTGAGGGGGCAGGACGTGACATAATGAGGGGGCGGGGCTCCCGGATGTCATGAGCTCCCGGTGCCGGCTCCAGCATTCGGAACAGTTTGTTCCAAACGCTGAGCAGTGGAGTACCCCTTTAAAGTTACTGAGGCTGGTTGGTTTGGGGGCAGGGCTGGTGCAAGGATTTTTGCCATCCTAGGCAAAAGCTAACTTTGCTGCCTTTTGACCCCACCCATTGGCTCCACCCTTTGACACTCCCCACTTTACTACTGGGGTGACACACTGTAACAATGCTGGACGGACCTGACCTGCCTGTCTGCTTTGGATGCTGGCTGGCTACTAACTTTCTTGCAGTGGGCAGAGCAGCGCCCCCATCAAGTGGGTGCTCTAGGCGGCTGCCTATTTTGCCTATAGGGAGAACCGTCCCTGTTTGGGGGGGACTGATCAGAACTTATGCGGGATGCAGGGTCCCGACTAGTTAGGATGATGGTCAAAGGTCCCTTACCCTCGGCTGTGCCGTAGGATCAGAGCTCCAGTAATACAGGAAGCCTCAGCAGCCTGTAGTAATGGAGCGCCTATAACCCTGATCAAACTTGTTCTATAGCACAGCACTGTTCATGCAATCAAAAGATAACATGTAATATTCTCCTGTGGGGACTAAAAAAATTGTGGAAAAATTTAAATTAAAAAATGTTTTCCCTTTTCCCATTTTTAAAATAAAATACAGTGATCCTTCAACTTATAATGGCCTCAACATACAATAGTTTCAACATACAATGGTCTTTTTTGGACCATTGTAAGTTGAAACCAGACTCAACATACAATGCTACGGACAGTCCAGATCTGTGAAACATATCAATAGCTGGAAGAACCGACCAATCAGAATGGACATTTCAATGGTCAAAGTGTATGCACTGACTGGTGTTTGGTAGCGCCCTCTACAGTAGAGGGAGGTATTACATGTTCTGTACTCTTTACCTGTATTACTGAAGTGTATGCACTGACTGGTGTCTGGTAGCGCCCTCTACAGTACAGGGAGGTATTACATGTTCTGTACTCTTTACCTGTATTACTGAAGTGTATGCACTGACTGGTGTCTGGTAGCACCCTCTACAGTACAGGGAGGTATTACATGTTCTGTACTCTTTACCTGTATTACTGAAGTGTATGCACTGACTGGTGTCTGGTAGCGCCCCCTACAGTACAGGGAGGTATTACATATTCTGTACTCTTTACCTGTATTACTGAAGTGCATGCACTGACTGGTGTTTGGTAGCGCCCTCTACAGTACAGGGAGGTATTACATGTTCTGTACTCTTTACCTGTATTACTGAAGTGCATGCACTGACTGGTGTTTGGTAGCGCCCTCTACAGTACAGGGAGGTATTACATGTTCTGTACTCTTTACCTGTATTACTGAAGTGTATGCACTGACTGGTGTCTGGTAGCGTCCTCTACAGTACAGGGAGGTATTACATGTTCTGTACTCTTTACCTGTGCCATGGTTAGCTGCTCCTTTGGACACCAGGTGAGGGCGACTCCATGTAACATTTTTAGGACACTGTGTACTGTACAGGACCCGGAAGAATCTCCTGTCCTCTACATAGACCAGTGTTTCCCAAGCAGGGTGCCCCCCAGCTGTTTCAAAACTACAACTCACAGCATGCCCTGACAGCCTTTGGCTGTCCGGGCATGCTGAGAGTTGTAGTTTTGCAACAGCTGGAGGCTCCCTGCTTGGGAAACACTGACATAGACAGTGATTACAGGTCCGAACAGATCTTTATTACTTTTATATGTAAGGATTTGCTTTGTCTATATTAGTTATCTACTTATTTCTATTTAATCCTCACTTTTTCCTATTTTTGGATGACATTTTGGTGGCTTCAGAACCAATTACCAGGTTTCCATAGAGTTCTGTTCTCAACATACAATGGTTTCAACATACAATGGTCGTCCTGGAACCGATTAATATTGTAACTTGAGGGACCAGTGTAATGTAAATAACAATAAATATTATCATGTGTGGTATCATCATGGAAATGTCTAAACTATTAAAATATGACATTAGTTACACAGCACTATGGCGGTAAAGGGTTAAAAAAAATACTAAAGTCCAAAATTGCTGATTTTTGGTCAGAAAAAAATGCATAAAAGCAATCAAAAAAGTCCCATCGAGACAAAAATGGTAGCGATAAAAACAACAGATCACGGCACAAGATATGACCCTCATACATCCCCGTATGCAGAAAAATAAAGGAGTTACAGGGGTCAGAAGAGGACGATTTTAAAGGGGTTCTCTGCCCCTAGACATCTTATCCCCTATGATGTCTGATCGCAGGGGTTCTACCGCTGTAACCCCTGCAATCCCTGTGCAGCACCGATGTTCATTTAGAATGTTGGGTGCGGGCGGCAGGGGTCGTGACATCACGACCACGCCCCTTGTGATGTCACGCCACACCCCCTCAATGCAAGTCAATGGGAGGGGGCGTGACGGACGCCCCCTCCCTCTCATAGACTTGCATTGAGGGGGTGTGGCGTGATACCACAAGGGGGCGTGATGTGGCATAACGATCATCGCCGCCTGCTGCAAGCGTTCGGAACAAAATGTTCAGGACGCTGTGGCAGCGGAGTACCCCTTTAAGCATACTGATTTTTGTACAGAAAGTTATAATTTTTTTTTAAATAGTAAAATAAAACAAATCCTATAGTAATGGTATGGACTTAAAGAATAAGGATAATTAGTTATTTTTACCAAAAAGTTGCACTTTGTAGAAACAGAAGCCCCAAAAAAGTTGCAAAGAGAAGGGGGAGACTTTTCGGACCTGAAAGAAGAGTTAAACCTCTAAGACTCCTTGGTGTAAGTCTTGAGAAAAACCTAAAATGAAAACTTAACCCCTTAAGGACTCAGCGTTTTTCCGTTTTTGGATTTTCGTTTTTTCCTCCTTACCTTTAAAAAATCATCTCTTTCAATTTTGCACCTACAAATCCATACGATGGCTTATTTTTTGCGCCACCAATTCTACTTTGTAATGACGTCAGTCATTTTACCCAAAAATCTACGGCGAAACGGAAAAAAAATCATTGTGAGACAAAATTGAAAGAAAAAAACGCCATTTTGTAACTTTTGAGGGCTTCCGTTTCTATGTAGTAAATTATTCGGTAAAAATGACACCTTATCATTATTCTGTAGGTCCATACGGTTAAAATGATCCCCTACTTATATAGGTTTGATTTTGTCGCACTTCTGGAAAAAATCATAACTACATGCAGGAAAATGTATACATTTAAAATTCTCATCTTCTGACCCCTATAACTTTTATTTTTTTCCGTGTATGGGGCTGTATGAGGATTCATTTTTTGCACCGTGATCTGAAGTTTTTAGTGGTACCATTTTTGCATTGATAGGACTTATTGATCGAAATTTTGGAATTGGAATTTTTTTTGCGCGCACGCCATTGACCGTGCGGTTTAATTAATTATATATTTTTATAAGTCGGACATTTCCACACGCGGTGATACCATATATGTTTATTTTTATTTACACTGGGTTTTTTTTATGGGAAAAGGGGGGTGATTCAAACTTTTAATAGGGAAGGGGTTAAATGATCTTTATTCACTTTTTTTTTCACTTTTTGTTTGCAGTGTTATAGCTCCCATAGGGATCTATAACACTGCACACACTGATCTCTTATACTGATCATTGTTATCCCATAGGGACCTATAACACTGCACACACTGATCTCTTATACTGATCATTGTTATCCCATAGGGACCTATAACACTGCACACACTGATCTCTTATACTGATCATTGCTATCACATAGGGAGCTATAACACTGCACACACTGATCTCTTATACTGATCATTGCTATCACATAGGGACCTATAACACTGCACACACTGATCTCTTATACTGATCATTGTTATCCCATAGGGACCTATAACACTGCACACACTGATCTTTTACATTGATCATTGTTATCCCATAGGGACCTATAACACTGCACACACTGATCTTTATCATTGATCACTGGTTTCTCATAGGAAACCAGTGGTCGATGTTTCTGCCGCTTGACTGCTCATGTCTGGATCTCAGGCACTGAGCAGTCATTCGGCGATCGGACAGCGAGGAGGAAGGTAGGGACCCTCCGGCTGTTCTGTAAGCTGTTCGGGATGCCGCGATTTCACCGCGGCTATTCCGAACAGCTCCCTGAGCTAACCGGCATACTTTCACTTTGATTTTAGACGTGGCGTTCAACTTTGAACGCTGCGTCTAAAGGGTTAATAGCGTGTGAACGCAGTGGCCCCGCGTTATAGATCGGGAGCGGACTCATGACGTACCGGTACGTCCTGAGTCCTTAAGGGGTTATGCAGGAAAAAACTTTTTTTTATATATCAACTGGCTTCAGAAAGTTAAACAGATTTGTAAATTAGCCTAGACCACTAGAGGAGGAGAGAGCACACCGTGCAGCTGAACATGCAGTTATACGATACCGCTGGTATACACTGGCAGCCTCCGGACCCGTTAAATAACAGAGCAGCACCTGCGGGGTGCACACACTAGATAAAGTATCCAATAGTACAATAAAAAAAGAGGTAGCGTGCACTCACCACGGGTAAACGGCTGCAGGCCCAAGGTCCGGGATCACCGAGGCATAGACGAAGACGGTAAGGGGCGCTCAGAGGCTACGCCGGCTGTTTCGGACGTAGGAACGTCCTTCTTCCGGCCTCCAGATTTGTAAATTACTTCTATTAAAAAAATCTTAATCCTTTCAGTACTTATGAGCTGCTAAAGTTGAGTTGTTCTTTTCTGTCTAAGTGCTCTCTGATGACATGTGTCTCAGGAACCGCCCAGTTTAGAAGCAAATCCCCATAACAAACCTCTTCTACTCTGTGCAGTTCCCGGGACAAGCAGAGATGCCAGCAGAGAGCACTTAGACAGAAAACAACAACTCAACTTAAGCAGCTGATAATTATTGAAAGGATTAAGATTTTTTAATAGAAGTAATTTACAAATCTGTTTAACTTTCTGGAGCCAGTTGATACATAAAAAAAGTATTTTCCTGGATAACCCCTTTAAATGGCCACTGTCAGATGGAATAACGCAATAATAATGCAATTGGTTTCATCAGAAAATTTTTAGTATTTCATACCGAAAAAGCCAGTAAAAAAAATGGCCACTATGGGTCCCCTTGTCTCCTGGGACACATACCAGTCCAGCTATGTCCAGTGGTCATTGTCATGTCATGGACACCATTTGATTGACAGGGCTGCAGGCAGGTCCAGAGCTGCTGTGCTTGCTCCCGGCCCTCTGTTAGTCAAAGCAGAGTGAGGAAGGGGGAGGAGTCATCACAGTGAGGAGAAGAGAGAGACACGCCCCATGCCTCTGCATGGACAGAAACCTCCATGAGCAATTATATCACATAAATAAGGGTAATTCTGATAGAAATATAGGTCGTAGACACATAAAAATGTGATGTACATGATCAGGATGAAGTACTGAGCAACATACAACAGTTTTTTTTTTAGTTTTTTTTTTGGGGGGGGGGGTGATCTGACAGGTACGCTTTAAAACTGGAATTTACCTCTCAAAATCTAAATGCTCCTAAAGTTGGTCAATGTACTTATTAAAGCCCCCCCCCCCCCCCCCCCCCGAATCTGCGCTACATCACACTGAGCTTGCATAATTGTCTATGAGGTTCACCAGTGTGAATTGAATTTGGAGACAGTGTAGGTGCGTAGTATTAATAGGTAGCTGCTCACTTCCCATAATCTCAATGAGCTCCAGCAGAAGGTTTCACCAGAAATGATTTCCATATGAATATAAATCCATAGTCGCGGACTTCTCGAAGCCCTTATTGTAGGAAGCTGCTGGCTCAATGAGGCTGATCGTAGATTGGGAAGGATAGAGTCGGTGTAAGGTTACGTATCAGATGTCTCTCTCTCCACTGTACGGGCAGAGTGCCAACACTTAACTTAGGAAAGAAAACAGCTTTCCCTGGTTCCTTCTTAAGCAATTAAAAAAGACAAATTAATGGGCGTTATCTGGACATCTTCTCCTACTCTTTGGGAGGGGAGGGGGTGGAATGTGATGTGTTGGTGGACATTGTACTTTTCAAGGTCTTGCAAAAGCTTAAGAAGTTAAATGGGCACTGTCAGAATCAAAAACTTTTTATGTGTATATCTAGGCAAAACATTAACCTTTCCAATATACTTCATAAAAAAAATGTACCGTATCTCCTTTTTATAGAAATAATGGCTTATACAAGAGACCACTAGGGGGTCTCCATACAATCCAGAACATAATCCTGTCCGGCTGCAGCTTCATCTTTGTCCAAGCTGAATCACAGGCAGGGACAAAGTCCAGAAAGTGAGGGCAGGGTTAGTGCTCACTCCTGTCCTATCAGACTGCAGTATGAAAACAAAGAGGAGGGGGCTACAGAGCGGCCTGCAGTGATTAGATCAAGAGACCCAGCACAGCACAGTAGACTCAGGGAGGAAGTGAATCCATGGTGAGTGAGGACAGGCTTAGTCCTTTCCTCGCCCACGTCCCTTCCTGAGTAGTGGATGTCAGAATGAGTGAGCAGCAGAATTTGAGAACCAAATACAGAAGCTAGACACAAAAAAAGACTTGTAAAGCATCTGCAAGGTCTAGTGAGTAACATATAGAAGCATTTTTTTCTGGGATATGACACAGACGCTTCAACATAATGAAAAAAAGGAAAAGGAGAATTGGGCTATAATGTATTTTGACTAGGGTAAGCACCAATGAACCCTTTGAGATGCAACATCCCAGCACAAGTATCTATTACCAATTAAAAACACAATACTTGATTGAACACAGGTAGGTCACATTCTTGCCTTTGCTCCCAGGGGTCCAATAGCTCAGTAAGGGTGCATTCACACCACATTTTGCAATACAGTTCCCGTATCAGGTTTTTGATGAAAAACGGATTCCTCAAAACCTGACTAAACTGTATCAAAACGTGTGTACAAATTTTAATCCGTATATGGTTTGAAAAATGATGTCCAGTTGCATCAGTTTTTTTAAGAAACAAAGCGTATACGTTTTTAACTTTTCACTCAATAATGAATAAAGTTTCACTTGTTTGATTGAAATTCCAAGAAAAAAAACTGTGCAAAGTCAAAAACCATATGGTGCAAACTGGATGGAACCGTACACACATACGGTTCTGTATGGTTAAAAAAACCTATACTGTTTAATATGTTTTTTCACCCGGACCAAAAACCATGGTAGGCTACGGTTTTGGGTACGGGAAAAAAAACTGACAAAACCGTACAGGATGCGAAATGGACACAACCTGATGCATCTTTTGGCATATGGTTTTCAATGGAGAGTCAATGCATACGGTTTTCAATGCGCTTCCATAAGGTTTTCACATTGAAAACGTATACGGGAACTGTATTTCAAAAACGTTGTGTGAATACACCCATAAAGTACACAACCCATTTATACCACATGGCAGAAAAGAGAAGGAAGAAGGATCACAAGACCTCAGGGAGTCCCATATTGCCTTTCGAACAGCTCTATCTGGAGGCAATATAGGTGATGTCGTTATAAAAGCCTATGCACATAGCTTCAGCAGCCATTTTAGAGATAGCAGGTGTTAGGTGAAGATCTCTGTCAGGGACACTAAACAGTGAACAACACACATAGGACCAGACAGAACAAAACTTTTGAAGAGTTTGCTCATTTCTACCAACAGTCTACACCTTTTCTTGACATGAACAAGATGACAATAAAAGTCAGATATGGAATTGTCGATCTACCATGTTGTATTTTTTGGTTCACTGTCAGGTGCTTTGGAAATACTTGGAAAGTCAGTTATATCAAATGGCAGATATGTATGTTAGCATTTAAGGGGCAAGGGGGCCTGATAAAAAATCAAAAATCAAACAATACTTACCCACCCTAGTTCCCAGCAGCATAGGGTCCCCTGCTGCTCCTCACATGTAGCTGCTTCCTAAACGACACAGTGAAGGAGGACCTTCCCACTCAGCCAATCACTGCAACGGTGTCCTGTTTGGCCAGTGATTGGCTGCATGGGCAGGTCCTGCTCCAATGTGTCATCTCAGAAGCAGCTACAAGCTGGGAGCAACAGGGGGCCAGATGTTGGGGGAGGAGATGGTTTACGAAAAAAAAAGAAAAGAATTTGGGAAAAACAGGCTTAATGCTGGTGCACAGCGGCTTGAGGGCACGCATGGTCTGTCACTATGGTACCTACACCCTTGATCATCAGGAAAAGCTAGGGTGACTGAACATTCGTCCAACAGCTCTTTAAAGGTGTACTCCGCCCCTAGACATCTTATCCCCTATCCAAAGGATGGTGAGGGTCCGGCCACTGGAGACCCCCGCGATCTCCCTGCTGCACCCGGCGTTTGTTTAGAGCGTCAGGTGCAGCACCGGAGGCTCGTGACATCATGGCCACGCCCTACTCGTGAAATCACGGCCACACACCCTCAATCAAGTCTATGGGAGGGGGTGTGACGGCCATCACGCCCCCTCCCATAGACTTGCATTGAGGGGGCATAGCTGTGACATCACGAGCGGGGCGTGGTCGTGAAGTCACGAGCCTCCGCCCGCATCGCCAATCATCCGGCACTGAGCGAAGTTCGCTCCGTGCACCGGATTTCTGGGGTGCCGCAGCCGAGATCGTGGTGGTCCCCAGCGGTGGGACCCCCGCGATCAGACATCTTATACCCTATCCTTTGGATAGGGGATAAGATGTTTAGGGGCGAAGTACCCCTTTAGGACGTATGGGAACCTTAAACCTTTTCAGGCACAGGATCCTCTACTGTGCCAGACGTTTTATCAGCACTCCGTTGTCACTTGTTTAACCGACCAGGAATTTAAGGGAGTTTCCATCTACAGATAATGTTTAGGCCGCACCATGTTTTTCGGTCCTCCTGTCCATCGCTATCTCACTTCTCAGAATATTAGCCGAGGCCTTACTGTTAATTCAGATGTCCTCAAACCTGATACCGATCTGATTTGTCTTCTGTTGCCGGATCTTCACTCGTCAGAAGGAAACCTTTCAGATTCTTCAAAGGAAAGGTCAGTCACCACTTTACTCCTTGGGCCAGAAGAAAAAACAGAACTTGGCTTTGCTGAGACCTTTTCTTCTTTATACTCAGATGTGTTTTTGTTTTTAGACAGGTAAAAACCTTTCTTCCTATTAAAGGGGTACTCCAGTGGAAAAAACAAAGAAAAGGGGGGATTCAGCTCACCACCGTGCGGTATTGGATACAGGAGCTCCGTAGTTGCAGGAGAGCAAGGCAGGCAAGGCGCGGGCCGTATCCCGGAGAACAATGGAAGAAGAAAGCACACGTGCAGTGGGGCCTCCAGCTGCTCCAAAAAGTCCAATTAGAAAATTAAAACTTCACCTTTAATGTAGCATGTTTAAAAACGAAGGATATCCATGATAGAAAAAAAAAAGAAAGCTAAACCGACGCGTTTCGAGCCTATACTGGCTCTTAGTCGTGGCAACACTATGAATGACCAAAGACATACTATGAATAAGAGTGGCGCTGTTTTCCCCCTTTGAATTCTGAACAGTTCCTACCATACCTGCAACATGTTACTACTGCTGCCAGTGACTGACTGTGTGGTCATATGTCCATGTAGGACACATCACAATAATCTTTAGTACTGCAGATCCACGTTAACCCCTTAAAGGTTTAAGGGGTACTACGTCAAAAAACATCTTATCCCCTATCCAAAGGTCAAGGGATAAGATGTCTGATCGCGGGAGTCCCACCACTGGGGACCCCCGTGATCTCCGGGGGCGGCACCCCGGTCATCCGTGCACGGAGCGAACTCTGCTCCGTGCCGGGTGACTGTCGACTACAGCCACCACACCCCCTCCATTCATGTCTATGGGAAGAAGTGTGACAGCTATGTAGTAACTGTCATTCGACCTCCCATAGACATGAATGGAGGGGACGTGGCATGGCGTGGCTCCAAGCTTCCGTGTTCTAGACACCACTTCTACTCCCAGGGATGGGACCCCGTGATCAGACATCTTATCCTCTAGCCTTTGGATAGGGGATAAGATGTTTTTTGCCAGTGTACCCCTTTAAGGACGCAGCGATCTTTCATTTTTACCTCCTCGCCTTCTAATAGCCATGACGCTTTCAATTTTCCACCTACAGACCCGTATGAGGTTTGTTTTTTGCGCCACCAATTGTACTTTGTAATGACATTACTCATTTTACCACCAAATCTACAGCGAAGCAAAAAAAAATAAAAATAGTTGTGTGGGGCAAAATAAAAATAAAAAAAAATTAAAATTAGGGGCTTCTGTTTCACTTTCACTTTTCAATAAACACAATGGGAAAGATTTATCAAAACCCGTGCAGAGGAAAAGTTGTCCTGTTTTCCCATAGCAACCAATCAGATCGCTTCTTTCATTTTTCCAAAATGAAAGAAGCGATCTGATTGGTTGCTATGGGCAACCGGCTGCCAGCTATTCCTCTGCACAGGTATTAATAAATCTCCCCCATTATCTTTATTCTGTAGGTCCATCCGATTACAATGAAACCCATTTGTATAGATTTTGTTTTATTTTACTGCATTAAGAAAATTATGACTTCATGTACGAAAATCAGTATGCTAAAAATCGTCCTCTACTGACCCCTAGAACACTTTTATTCTTCCGTATATGGGGATGTATGAGGCTTATGCTTCTGTAGTTTTTATTGATACCATTTTTGTTTTGATGAGACTTTTTGATGACTTTTTGTAAATTTTTCATGTTTGCGCCATTTTCATTAATGTTATATTTTAATAGTTAGGACATTTATGCATGTGGTGATAACACATATGATTATACTTATTTTTGTTTACATTTTTCTTTTATTAATTTTCATTTTATTTGAAAAATGGGAAAAAATGGGTGATTCAAACTTTTATTAGGGCAGGGCTTATATTGCTCAAACAAACCTCCCCCCCAGCACTCCAGACTGCATTTCCAGATTTTGAAGTCCAAAGTCTGTGCAAGGGGTTATGTGCTCTGGACAAGTAGGGAGACGCCTAGTGGCCGCTTTTTTAAACACAAATAATATATAGAAAACAAACAAAGTACATTACAAAGATTTTTTATTTACTATAAGGAGTGCTATAGCAAAAATTTGTTTTAATGACAGTGCCCATTTAAAAGTGGCAATACTCGCATGCTTGGGGGAGCGTGCATGTATTTTAAATGCAAAGTGGAGGCAAAGCCCTTGCCAGACAGCACTGGCAGTGGTTTATTGTCTTGGGAACAAAAAGATCGGCATATTGAAATTTAATATACCCAATCTTTTCCTCCCTCCGCATTTGAAGGACAACCGGGAAGCCACCATAGACATTAGATGATTTGCCAATCCAACCTATATCAGCAGCTTTGTATGACTTTCATTTAATGTGTCTGGGCAATTTGAAGGGGTTATTCTGCATTTTAGGAACTGCCCAGTGTAGGAGCAAATCCCCATAGCAAACGTCTCCTGCTCTGGACAGTTCCTGACATGGACAGAGGTGTCAGCAGAGAGCACTGTGGTCAGACAGAAAGGAAATTCAAAAAGAAAAGAACTTCCTGTGGAACATACAGCGGGATTAACATTTTTGGAAGGATTAACAGCTTTTTAATACAAGTGATTTACAAATCTGTTTAACTTTCTGGCACCAGTTGATTTAAAAAAAAAAAAAATTTTTTCCAGTGAAGTACCCCTTTAACTTCCTGGCACCAGTTGATTTGATTTCCACTTGTTTCCACCGGAGTTCCCCTTTAAGACTCATTATGGGGTCTCAATATGTTTTCATTTGCATATCCAGTAAGCTGAACACTGTTCATTCCATGTCCCTCCCAGCCTGCTCAGCTTTAACGAGCATGCATGTGTTTCCATTAAGGAGCCCCCACAAGACACCTCTAGAGCGAAAGGACAGGGTGCTGAAATTGAACATCCCCGAACCTTCTTATCCCGAAATCATCTTGAGAGAGTCAGGAGAATCATGTCCCATATTTGGTCCCTTTGAAATTGTCAAGTTTGGGTGACTATTATGGAATGTGAATGGGGTTCTTTATTCTAAAGATTTGTCTAACAACAATACTTGTTTTGTCTTTTTGTCTTTTTTTATTTTTTTTTACATCTAGCTTCTTTATATTCAGAAGACTTCAAATCCCAGAAATCGAGGAGTAAAGGAAAAAATCTGGACTTTGTGACTTCATAAATTAATAAAAGAAAAAGCGAAAAACAGAAACAGAAAGAAAGAAATAGAGAAATTCCCAATTCTTGCGGCTGTTCCCCTACTTTGTGCTCGGGTCTCATGCCCTTGAAAACGTTGTGTTTGTGTAAAGTTTTAGTATGAAATTCCACTCCTCTAACTCCCCGTACGGCCTTGTACATTGCGGTCGGGGGGGGGGGATTTCAGCGAGATGAAAACAGTTGTATGAACTTGTAAAAGAAAGAAAAGCAAAAAAAAAAGCAAACGAGAGATAAACAATGTGTGAAGGTCAATGGCACCAGCCGAGCTTGTGTGAAGAAGATCCAGAACTTCTTACTGATGTGTTGTTAAAGGGGTACTCCCGTGTTCAAAACGCTTGGAGCGGGCGGCCGTGGTCGTTACATCACAGCCATGCCCCCTCGTGATGTCACGCCACGACCCCTCTATTCATGGCGTCACGCCCCCTCCCATAGACATGAATGGAGGGGGCAAGGCGTGACATCATGAGGGGGCATGGCATGGGAGGGGGCATGACGGTCGTCACGCCCCTTCCCATAGACATGAATGGAGGGGGCAAGGCGTGACGTCATGAGGGGGCATGGCCATGACCTGACGACCACAGCTGCCGGCTCTTATCGTTCTGAATAGGATGTATAGAATGCCGGGGCACGGGAGTACCCCTTTAAACCAAACCCTCTCTAATCCCTCATGTCTTGGTGAACACCTGAGAGAGGAGCTGAAAGAAAAACTATGCTCCCCCCCTCGATGTACATGCATTACAAAGTCCACTCAACCCAACACTCCATTAGAAACCTGTCCGAAAAACACAGAGACGGCATCAGGGGCTAGGAGCAGACGTGCAGGCCTGCACGGCGCACGTCTGCTCCCAACAACCACTATGTAGGCAGGTGGCATTTGCCACAGCAGCACCGCCGCATTTAGGGGGACGTGGTCGCGATGTCACAAACGGGCCATGACCATGAAGTCACATGCCTCCGTCCCGCATCGCCAGTCATCAGGCACGGAGCGAATTTCGCAGCCGAGATCGCGGGAGTCCTTTGGATAGGAGATAAGATGTCTTGGGGCGGAGTACCCCCTTAAAGGGCTACTCCACTCCCCAGCATCCGGAACATTGAGTTCCAAACACTTGGTGCGGGATTCCGTGTTCATGCCTGCCCCCTCATGATGTAATGCCCCCCCTGTGACGTCACATCCCGCCACCTCAATGCAAGTCTATGGGAGGGAACGTGACGGCTGCCGCGCCCCCTTCCCATAGGCTTTCATTGATGGGGTGGGGAGTGACATCACGGGGCGGAGCATGACGTCACGAGGGGGCGGGCGTGAACACGGAAGCCCGCACCCAGCATTCGGAACTCAATGTTCCGGACGCTGGGAAGCGGAGTAACTCTTTAACGTCCCGCCTTATGTCAACTTTCCATAGAAATGGCTTCACCCACAGAGAAATGTCTTGAGGCTGGAGTCCTCCTGATCAAAGTTACAATAGATCAATAGTAATAAACACACGGATCAATAGAATGGAAGACAGTCAACATGTTTTAGTTGCAGCGTCAGATTCTTTTTCGGGTCTTATCTGTTATCTCCTTCCTGGCTCTATAGACTTCCAGCATAATACACGTCCGATTGTTTATGAGATCTCAGTTACATCATATGTTTTCTGTGAAACAGACAGAACAATAACACTAAAGACACAAACACTGCCTAATACAGACAGGAAAAGGGAATTTGTTACCAACCACGGGGCCGAAACTTGATGAAAAGTCGTCCGTCACGGTAAAGGAATGAGCGTGTGTAGTGGTTGGGAAAAACAAAGAGATTTTTTTACTATATTCATTAAAATATTTGCTCAATGGCGACATCTATAATCCCGGAATCAGGGTCGGCTCCACCTATAGGCAAAATAGGCAGCCGCCCAGAGCGAACTCGTGATGGGGGTGCCGTTCTCACATTATTTCTCCAGGTCCTGACAGCTGCTAAACTAAGTCTCCCCAGTAGTAAGGTGATTACATGAGGAGGAGGTTTGTTACATTGTGTCACCCCAGTAGTAAGGAGATTACATGAGGAGGAGGTTTGTTACAGTGTCACCCCAGAAGGAAGGTGATTACATGAGGAGGAGGTTTGTTATAGTGTGTCACCCCAGTAGTAAGGAGATTACATGAGGAGGAGGATTGTTACAGTGTGTCATCCCAGTAGTAAGGAGATTAAATGAGGAGGAGGTTTGTTACAGTGTGTCACCCCAGTAGTAAGGAGATTACATGAGGAGGAGGAGGATTGTTACAGTGTGTCACCCCAGTAGTAAGGAGATTACATGAGGAGGAGGTTTGTTACAGTGTGTCATCCCAGTAGTAAGGAGATTACATGAGGAGGAGGTTTGTTACAGTGTGTCACCCCAGTAGTAAGGAGATTAAATGAGGAGGTTTGTTACAGTGTGTCACCCCAGTAGTAAGGAGATTACATGAGGAGGGGGTTTGTTACAGTGTGTCACCCCAGTAGTAAGGTGATTACATGGGAAGGAGGTTTGTTACAGTGTGTCACCCCAGTAGTAAGGTGATTACATGAGGAGAAGGTTTGTTACAGTGTGTCACCCCAGTAGTAAGGGGATTACATGAGGAGGGGGTTTGTTACAGTGTGTCACCCCAGTAGTAAGGAGATTACATGAGGAGGGGGTTTGTTACAGTGTGTCACCCCAATAGTAAGGAGATTACATGAGGAGGGGGTTTGTTACAGTGTGTCACCCAAGAAGTAAGGTGATTACATGATGGGTGGTTGTTTGTTTATGTCTCCCCAGTAGTAGGGTGGGCTGTGTCAATGGGAGGAGTCAAGGGACGGTAAAATTAGCTTTCGCCTAGGGGGACAAAAATCCTTGCACCAGTCCTGCCCGGGAGTCTTTGGAAAAAATGTGACATAAATCTGTGTTTCTCTGTGATATAGACAGTAATGGACATGCTTAGGAAGGATCTGCACTTGTCTTGGGGCAAAATGGCTATGTTGTGAGATTACCATAATACTGTGGCTATCTTTTTGTGAACTGGTATTTCCTTTTTGAGTTTCCTTCTTTGCCTACAAATCCCATAATTCCATTTTCCTCCCTCCCACACATCAGCCACCCAACCCATTGAAACATAAGTGAGCTGCATCCATTCAAAGACCTGTGGTGCCTACAGCTGTTGCATTAGTTGCAGATTGATCCCTCCACCCATTGAAGCAGACAGGCTTCCTGTCATCAGCTGACTAGTGATGTCAGGTCTCGGCCGCATTGCAAGCTGGGAAAAATCTGAGACAACAGTCATTTTGTATGCTGATAAAAATAAATATTGGGGTGAAAATCACAGAAGAATTGTGAGAAAACTGTCACACACAGGTACAGACAGTATATTATGGACTACACTAACTTTACAGCTCCTGTAGCATAGTCAAATAAAACATATTCCTGGAATACCCCTTTAATGGAGTGAAATGAAGTTATTATTCTCCTACACTGATCAAAAAAATAAAGGGAACACTAAGGTAACACATCCTAGATCTGAATGAATGAACTAATCGTATGAAATACTTTCCTCTTTACATAGTTGAATGCGCTGACAACAAAATCACACAAAAATTATCAATGGAAATCAAATGTATCAACCCATGGAGGTCTGGATATGGAGTCACACTCAAAATCACAGTGGAAAACCCCACTACAGGCCGATCCAACTTTATGTAATGTCCTTATACAAGTCACAATGAGGCTCAGTAGTGTGTGTGGCCTCCACGTGCCCGTATGACCTCCCTACAACGCCTGGGCATGATCCTGATGAGGTGGAGGATGGTCTCCTGAGGGATGTCCTCCCAGACTCAGACTAAAGCATCCGCCAACTCCTGGACAGTCTGTGGTGGATGGAGCGAGACGTCCCAGATGTGCTCAATCAGATTCAGGGGAACGGGTGGGCCAGTCCATAGCATCAATGCCTTCCTCTTGTAGGAACTGCTGACACACTCCAGCCACATGAGGTCTAGCATTGTCTTGTATTAGGAGGAACCCAGGGACAACCGCACTAGCATATGGTCTCACAAGGGGTCTGAGGATCTCATCTCGGTACCTAATGGCAGTCAGGCTACCTCTGGCAAGCACATGGAGGGCTGTGCGGCCCCCCAAAGAAATGCCACCCCACACCATTACTGACCCACCGCCAAACAGGTCATGCTGGAGGATGTTGCAGGCAGCAGAACGTTCTCCATGGCGTCTCCAGACTCTATCACGTGTTCAGTGTGAACCTGCTTTCATCTGTGAAGAGCACAGGGCGCCAGTAGCGAATTTGCCAATCTTGGTGTTCTCTGGAAATTGCCAAACATCCTGCACGGTGTTGGGCTGTAAGCACAACCCCCACCTGTGGACGTTGGGCCCTCATACCACCCTCATGGAGTCTGTTTCTGACCGTTTGAGTGGACACATGCACATTTGTGACCTGCTGGAGGTCAGTTTGCAGGGCTCTGGCAGTGCTCCTCCTGCTCCTCCTTGCACAAAGGCAGAGGTAGCGGTCCTGCTGCTGGGTTGTTGCCCTCGTACAGCCTCCTCCACGTCTCTTGATGTACTGGCCTGTCTCCTGGTAGCGCCTCCATGCTCTGGACACTACGCTAACAGACACAACAAACCTTCTTGCCACAGCTCGCATTGATGTGCCATCCTGGATGAGCTGCACTACCGGAGCCACTTGTGTGGGTTGTAGACTCTGTCTAATGCTACCACTAGAGTGAAAGCACCGCCAGCATTCAGAAGTGACCACAACATCAGCCAGGAAGCATAGGAACTGAGAAGCGGACTGTGGTCACCACCTGCAGAACCACTCCTTTATTGGGGGTGTCTTGCTAATTGTCTATAATTTCTACCTGTTGTCTGTTCCATGTGAAATTGATTGTCAATCAGTGTTCTTCCTGAGTGGACAGTGGGATTTCACACAAGTGTCATTGACTTGGAGTTACATTGTGTTGTGTAAGTGTTCCCTTTATTTATTTGAGCAGTGTTTTTAAGGATTATCGATTATTCTCCTATGTTAGAACAATCTATAATTCACCTATTTGAGGACTATGTAATATTCTCCTCTTTGAGGACTATGTAATATTCTCCTATTTGAGGACTATTTATTATTCTCCTATTTCAGGACTATGTAATATTCTCCTATTTGAGGACTATTTATTATTCTTCTATTTGAGGACTATGTAATATTCTCCTATTTGAGGACTGTGTAATATTCTCCTATTTGAGGACTATGTAATATTCTCCTCTTTGAGGACTATGTAATATTCTCCTATTTGAGGACTATGTAATATTCTCCTATTTGAGGACCGTGTAATATTCTCCTATTTGAGGACTATGTAATATTCTCCTATTTGAGGACTATGTAATATTCTCCTATTTGAGGACTATGTAATATTCTCCTATTTGAGGACTATGTAATATTCTCCTATTTGAGGACTATTAAATATTCTCCTATTTGAGGACTATGTAACATTCTCCTATTTGAGGACTGTGTAATATTCTCCTATTTGAGGACTGTATAATATTCTCCTATTTGAGGACTATGTAATATTCTCCTATTTGAGGACTATTAAATATTCTCCTATTTGAGGACTATGTAACATTCTCCTATTTGAGGCCTGTGTAATATTCTCCTATTTGAGGACTATTTATTATTCTCCTATTTGAGGACTATTTATTATTCTCCTATTTGAGGACTATTTATTATTCTCCTATTTGAGGACTATGTAATATTCTCCTATTTGAGGACTGTGTAATATTCTCCTATTTGAGGACTATTTATTATTCTCCTATTTGAGGACTATGTAATATTCTCCTATTTGAGGACTATTTATTATTCTCCTATTTGAGGACTATGTAATATTCTCCTATTTGAGGACTATGTAATATTCTCCTATTTGAGGACTGTGTAATATTCTCCTATTTGAGGACTATGTAACATTCTCCTATTTGAGGACTATGTAACATTCTCCTATTTGAGGACTATGTAACATTCTCCTATGTGAGGACTGTAAAATATTCTCCTATTTGAGGACTGTGTAATATTCTCCTATTTGAGGACCGTGTAATATTCTCCTATTTGAGGACTATGTAATATTCTCCTATTTGAGGACTATGTAATATTCTCCTATTTGAGGACTATGTAATATTCTCCTATTTGAGGACTATGTAATATTCTCCTATTTGAGGACTGTGTAATATTCTCCTATTTGAGGACTGTGTAATATTCTCCTATTTGAGGACTATATAATATTCTCCTATTTGAGGACTGTGTAATATTCTCCTATTTGAGGACTGTGTAATATTCTCCTATTTGAGGACTGTGTAATATTCTCCTATTTGAGGACTATTTATTATTCTCCTATTTGAGGACTGTGTAACATTCTCCTATTTGAGGACTATTTATTATTTTCCTATTTGAGGACTATGTAATATTCTCCTATTTGAGGACTATTTATTATTCTCCTATTTCAGGACTATGTAATATTCTCCTATTTGAGGACTATTTATTATTCTCCTATTTGAGGACTATGTAATATTCTCCTATTTGAGGACTGTGTAATATTCTCCTATTTGAGGACTATATAATATTCTCCTATTTGAGGACAGTGTAATATTCTCCTATTTGAGGACCGTGTAATATTCTCCTATTTGAGGACTGTGTAATATTCTCCTATTTGAGGACCGTGTAATATTCTCCTATTTGAGGACTATGTAATATTCTCCTATTTGAGGACTATGTAATATTCTCCTATTTGAGGACTATGTAATATTCTCCTATTTGAGGACTATGTAATATTCTCCTATTTGAGGACTATGTAATATTCTCCTATTTGAGGACTGTGTAATATTCTCCTATTTGAGGACTGTGTAATATTCTCCTATTTGAGGACTATATAATATTCTCCTATTTGAGGACTGTGTAATATTCTCCTATTTGAGGACTGTGTAATATTCTCCTATTTGAGGACTGTGTAATATTCTCCTATTTGAGGACTATTTATTATTCTCCTATTTGAGGACTATTTATTATTCTCCTATTTGAGGACTATTTATTATTCTCCTATTTGAGGACTGTGTAACATTCTCCTATTTGAGGACTGTGTTATATTCTCCTATTTGAGGACTATTTATTATTTTCCTATTTGAGGACTATGTAATATTCTCCTATTTGAGGACTATTTATTATTCTCCTATTTGAGGACTATGTAATATTCTCCTATTTGAGGACTGTGTAATATTCTCCTATTTGAGGACTATATAATATTCTCCTATTTGAGGACTGTGTAATATTCTCCTATTTGAGGACCGTGTAATATTCTCCTATTTGAGGACTGTGTAATATTCTCCTATTTGAGGACCGTGTAATATTCTCCTATTTGAGGACTATGTAATATTCTCCTATTTGAGGACTATGTAATATTCTCCTATTTGAGGACTATGTAATATTCTCCTATTTGAGGACTCTGTAATATTCTCCTATTTGAGGACTGTGTAATATTCTCCTATTTGAGGACTGTGTAATATTCTCCTATTTGAGGACTATATAATATTCTCCTATTTGAGGACTGTGTAATATTCTCCTATTTGAGGACTGTGTAATATTCTCCTATTTGAGGACTGTGTAATATTCTCCTATTTGAGGACTGTGTAATATTCTCCTATTTGAGGACTATTTATTATTCTCCTATTTGAGGACTGTGTAATATTCTCCTATTTGAGGACTATATAATATTCTCCTATTTGAGGACTGTGTAATATTCTCCTATTTGAGGACTGTGTAATATTCTCCTATTTGAGGACTATTTATTATTCTCCTATTTGAGGACTATGTAATATTCTCCTATTTGAGGACTATGTAACATTCTCCTATGTGAGGACTGTAAAATATTCTCCTATTTGAGGACTGTGTAATATTCTCCTATTTGAGGACTGTGTAATATTCTCCTATTTGAGGACTATATAATATTCTCCTATTTGAGGACTGTGTAATATTCTCCTATTTGAGGACTGTGTAATATTCTCCTATTTGAGGACCGTGTAATATTCTCCTATTTGAGGACTGTGTAATATTCTCCTATTTGAGGACTATATAATATTCTCCTATTTGAGGACTATATAATATTCTCCTATTTGAGGACTGTGTAATATTCTCCTATTTGAGGACCGTGTAATATTCTCCTATTTGAGGACTGTGTAATATTCTCCTATTTGAGGACCGTGTAATATTCTCCTATTTGAGGACTGTGTAATATTCTCCTATTTGAGGACTATGTAATATTCTCCTATTTGAGGACCGTGTAATATTCTCCTATTTGAGGACTATGTAATATTCTCCTATTTGAGGACTGTCTTAAGTTAATCGTTGACCTCATCTCGGTTTCTCCCCGTTCCCCACCCCCCAAGTTCTTTCTTGTGAGAATGTTGATAACAAGTCTCCCGCTGACCCCCTCCCCAAAAAACGTGAGTGAAATATCCATGTAAGTGGGATAGAAGACTTGGGAGCCAGGCATTACATCAACATTTCAGCTGATAAGGAGATGCACAATGGAGTGTTAGACTAATAGAAAAACATGCTGTGGATAAGGACGGCTCCTGATAGCAGGACCATGTGAAATCCCATTGTCTCCCATTCTCCCAGTCCACTCATGGAATCATCCAAAATTCCAGCAGTGGCCGAGAAGCCGGGGGTCAATATCTGCCCCCCCCCCCCAATAAGAGCTTTTCCTTTCCTCGGATTGTATAAATGATGTCTTCTTAATAACGAGCTGTGATAACACCGGGGCTTGGATTCTTACCATGTAAGAGGGGGCACTCTACAAGAAGTATAGGGGGGGGGTGCGGAGGGGAGGGGGGCTATACCTGCTATATATATATACAATACATCACTACAACTATGTAACTGATATACTTTGTAGCTACTGACAATCATTGCTCTGGGGCTTGGTCTTTAGAGGGTTAAGGACATAATAATAATATCATTATAACATCTGACAATAAATCAGTCTCCTAAAGACCTAATGTACAATCACAGAGCACAGTGTTCACTTCTATCAAATGTAGTGATACATATAATGTTTATAAATATATCATATATTGTATGAGGGGGCATTATAGTAGTTATATTCTTGTATATAGGAGGCAGTATTATAGTAGTTATATTCTTGTATATAGGAGCAGTATTATAGTAGTTATATTCTTGTATATAGGAGGCAGTATTATAGTAGTTATATTCTTGTATATAGGAGCAGTATTATAGTAGTTATATTCTTGTATATAGGAGCAGTATTATAGTAGTTATATTATTGTATATAGAGGCAGTATTATAGTAGTTATATTCTTGTATATAGGAGCAGTATTATAGTAGTTATGTTCTTGTATATAGGAGCAGTATTATAGTAGTTATATTCTTGTATATAGGTGCAGTATTATAGTAGTTATATTCTTGTATAAAGGAGGCAGTATTATAGTAGTTATATTCTTGTATATAGGAGCAGTATTATAGTAGTTATATTCTTGTATAAAGGAGGCAGTATTATAGTAGTTATATTCTTGTATATAGGAGCAGTATTATAGTAGTTATATTCTTGTATATAGGAGCAGTATTCTAGTAGTTATATTCTTGTACATAGGAGCAGTATTATAGTAGTTATATTCTTGTATATAGGAGGCAGTATTATAGTAGTTATATTCTTGTATATAGGTGCAGTATTATAGTAGTTGTATTCTTGTATATAGGATATAGTATTATAGTAGTTATATTCTTATATATAGGAACAGTATTTTAGTAGTTATATTCTTGTGTATAGGAGCAGTATTATAGTAGTTATATTCTTGTATATAGGAGCAGTATTATAGTAGTTATATTCTTGTATATAGGAGCAGTATTATAGTAGTTATATTATTGTACATAGGGGACAGTATTATAGTAGTTATAGTCTTGTATATAGGAGCAGTATTATAGTAGTTATATTCTTGTATATAGGAGAAGTATTATAGTAGTTATATTATTGTATATAGGAGCAGTATTATAGTAGTTATATTCTTGTATATAGGAAGCAGTATTATAGTAGTTATATTCTTGTATATAGGAGCAGTATTATAGTAGTTATATTCTTGTGTATAGGAGCAGTATTATAGTAGTTATATTCTTGTATATAGGAGCAGTATTATAGTAGTTATATTCTTGTATATAGGAGCAGTATTATAGTAGTTATATTCTTGTACATAGGGGACAGTATTATAGTAGTTATAGTCTTGTATATGGGAGCAGTATTATAGTAGTTATATTCTTGTATATAGGAGCAGTATTATAGTAGTTATATTCTTGTATATAGGAGCAGTATTATAGTAGTTATATTCTTGTATATAGGAGGCAGTATTATAGTAGATATATTCTTGTATATAGGGGCAGTATTATAGTAGTTATATTCTTGTATATAGGAGCAGTATTATAGTAGTTATATTCTTGTATATAGGAGGCAGTATTATGGTAGTTATATTCTTGTATATAGGAGACAGTATTATAGTAGTTATATTTTTGTATATAGGAGCAGTATTATAGTACTTATATTCTTGTATATAGGAGCAGTATTATAGTAGTTATATTCTTGTATATAGGAGCAGTATTATAGTAGTTTTATTCTTGTATATAGGAGCAGTATTATAGTAGTTATATTCTTGTATATAGGGGCAGTATTATAGTAGTTATATTCTTGTATATAGGGGCAGTATTATAGTAGTTATATTCTTGTATACAGGGGCTGTATTATAGTAGTTATATTCTTGTACATAGGAGCAGTATTATAGTAGTTACATTCTTGTATATAGGAGGCAGTATTATAGTAGATATATTCTTGTGTATAGGAGTAGTATTATAGTAGTTATATTCTTGTATATAGGAGGCAGTATTATAGTAGTTATATTCTTGTATATAGGAGCAGTATTATAGTAATTATATTCTTGTAAATAGGAGTAGTATTATAGTAGTTATATTCTTGTATATAGGAGCAGTATTATAGTAGTTATATTATTGTATATAGGAGCAGTATTATAGTAGTTATATTCTTGTATATAGGAGCAGTATTATAGTAGTTATATTCTTGTATATAGGAGCAGTATTATAGTAGTTATATTCTTGTATATAGGAGCAGTATTATAGTAGTTATATTCTTGTATATAGGAGCAGTATTATAGTAGTTATATTCTTGTATACAGTAGCAGTATTATAGTAGTTATATTCTTGTATATAGGAGAAGTATTATACTAGTTATATTCTTATATATATATAGGAGCAGTATTTTAGTAGTTATATTCTTGTATATAGTAGGCAGTATTATAATAGTTATATTATTGTACATAGGAAGCATTTTTTATTGTGAAAACAAACATAAAAATACAATTAAAATAAATCTTTACAATACACAAACAAAAACAACAAGCATTGTACACACAATGACTGCTCAACTAGAGTATGTATAAAGTTATATTAAACTTAGAAAGTCCACATTTGCTGGGAAAGGAAAAGAAGAAAATAAAATAACATGACATCATCTGTTTTAAACCAAAGATACATTTCTCCCTAATTTCTTATTATTCTGGTTCCTTCATATCTCTAATGATTTTACCCACTGGAGCTCGGACATGATCTGTCTTACTGCTGTGTTGTGGTGGAATGGCTCATTGTGTATGGACACTCGGGTTCTCATGTGCCAATGGTAATATTTAATGACTGTAATGATCAGGTACATCGTCCCCCTGTCTACATTCCTGTTACTGGATGGTACAGCATATATGATGTCCGGATAAGTCAGGGATTGCAGTAATGGGATGTTCAGCTTATGGGACACTTCTTCCCATATCCTTCTCCTGCCCCTGCACTCAGACATGAAGTGCTCCATTGTCTCCTCTTGCTGACAACCCAGAGGACAGTTCCTATCTGAGACACTTACAAAGAGCCTCCCATATAGTGACAGTCAAGATATATCAAAGAATTTGGCAGGGAGTCGTTTCCCATTGAGGAACTGAAGACTTTCCTGTAAAGTGCTGGTCACACAATCCCTCAAGGCAAGTGGAGAACAGAAGAAAGCCCTACAGATCCTCACATATAGGTCCTTCCTTGGCTTACTCTCTATATAGGACTTCTCAATGCGCCATCTCTTCAGACATCTGAACCAGTATTCCAGGCACGGGGGAAGGTAGTCACGCGTCCATCTCCCCCTCTTGAGACTGCCGCCTCACACCCAAGACTCAGCAAAAGGCAATATCCAGTCCCTGATACTATTCACCCAAAGGGAGCTGTTGTTTGAGTCCAGGCAACTTTTAGAAACATAGAGTCAAAGAACAATCTTGGATACAGCATATCCAACCCACCCTCTCTCCTCTGTAGGTAGGTGATCCCTCTTTTTATCAGGCTCAACCTGTTCTCCCACAACAATTGGAAGAACAGGCTAAAGGGCTGAGCGGAGAAAGATTCTGATAAAAGAAAAACGACAGAGACATACAAGAAGACGGGGACCAAGTAAGTCTTCAACATTTTAACCCTTTCACTGTAGGTCAGACTCCAGTTCTTCCATCGCTGAACCTTTGCATTTCCGGTTTCCAACTTGTCTTCCAAATTTAGTCTACCGTTATCGTCCCTCCCAAATTTGACCCCTAAGATTTTAACATAGGAGGAGGCACTCACAAATTGGGGCAGATCAAAGTCTGGATCAGTATCTGATACCCAGAGAGCTCGACTCTTCTCAAGGTTGACCAGAGACCCTGAGGCCTCCGAGTAACTTATGATGGCCGCAGACAACATCTCCACCTCACAAGGCTCAAATATCACTACAGTCACATCATCCGCATAGGCAACAACATTCAGGGGAAGGCAGTGGGGGATCGGCACCCCCTGAAAACCACACTCCTGCAGTGACCTCAGAAACGGGTCTAAGGCAAATACATACAGCAACAGACTCAGTTGGCAACCTTGTCTCACCCCCGCCTCAACCCTGAAGGTGTCACCCTGCCAACCATTGATCAGAGGAAAGCTCTCGGCCTCACAATACAAAGTCTTCAGCCAATCAATGAATTGTCCCGGAATACCGTACTTTGAAAAAGTGGCCCATAGATACTCATGATCTACTCTGTCAAAGGCTTTAGCCTGGTCAAGACTCACAACATATCTCCCACACCTCAGGGCTTTACATCTCTCAAACATCTCCCTTATGGAGATCACTGCCCCAGAGATGTTCCGCCCTTTTACTGTGCCATACTGACAGCCTGCCAACAGTGCCGGGGACAGACAAACTAACCTAGAAAACAGGATCTTTGCCAGAATCTTCCTATTGACATTCAAGAGGGCAGTTGGCCTCCAGTTCTTGATGTCACTCGGCTCTTTACCTTTAGACAGCAGAATCAGCGAGGACACTCTCATGGATGGAGGCATCAGGTGACTTTCTAGACAATTTGTGTAAACATCCACGAGGATTGGGGCCAAGAGGTTTCTGAATGTCTATAGAATTCTGCTGTTATCCCATCCGGACCTGGTGCCTTCTTCAGATGTAATTTATCAATGGCCTCTTTAACCTCTGCCACCATCAATTCTGCTGTCAAAGGAGAAAAGTCCAAATAATTAGTATCGTGGAGCAGAGCAAATTTATTTGCCACCCGCTCCTGGCAATTCTCAAAGGGATCAGGAGACCCTAAGGACCCATATTCCCGTTCAAGAACCAGGGAGGTATACCTGCTGTACTGATACTGCCTTATCTCAGATTTCAGCCGGTCTATCCTTTGTTGGTCCCCACCCGCCGAATATAATGACTCCAATTCTTTGCGCAGCTTGAGATACTGGCCATACTTACTCTTCCCCTTTATAACTGACAGTCTCTTTAAGAGGGTTCTGATCTCATCCTTGACATCCTCCCACCAGGCGGCCATATCATCATAGAAGTCCACCCTCTGATACTTCTGTTTTGCTTTGCTCTAATGGCCGACTTTAGACTTAAAGTGTTCTCCAGTAATGTGAACAGTGTCAGAGTGAGGAGGACCAGACACACTGTTTATGACCATCTAAAGTCTCTTGATGCCGATGTCCTTTTCTTACAGGAGACACGTTTAAATACTTTAGGTCTTTTACGTGAAGCAGAGCGTGAATGGCTGTCTGGTCCATCCTTTTGGTCACTGGCTGTGGAACCAAGTGCCGGGGTCTCTATCCTGTTTACCACCAATGATGTAACTATACATAGGCTGACAGAGGTATTGATGGGAAGGTGCCTAATTTTGGAAGTTACTATATGGGGTAAAAGGCTCCATCTTATTAATATCTATGGTTCACAGACAGTGACTGAGAGGGTTAACCTTTATAATGAAGTGAAGCCATATCTCTTTACATCTATCCCTATCATCATGGCCGGAGATTTTAATGCCTCCAGAACATCTAGTGACAGATCCTCTAATAGACCTCTAACCCGAGACTCCAAGGTCTTAAACCAAATCATTCTACAGGGCAGGTTGTCGGATGTGTTTGTGCAGGGTGGTCGGAAGCCAAAATGTACCTATTTTTGTGGTGGAAGAAGCAGTCGTATTAATTTAGCTCTGGTTAGTCCTACAGAGATCATTGGAGAGAAGGATGAGAAAATCGTCCATTATTCTGACCATCTGGTCTTATATTTCTGTTTGGGTGTCACACAGTGTCCTGAGACAGGTAGAGGGTTGTGGAGACTGAATTCCAGTCTATTAGAAGATCCTTCTGTGCAGAGACAGGTTCACTTTCTTATACAGGGTCAGATATCACCCCCATCATCATAGATCTGAGTCCGAGCCCTCCTGCTGACCACCTGTTTCCATGCCTGATTCGGACAGACCTTTATGGTTCTGTACAGTCCTTAAGTCCCCTCAGGTAGAGTCCCTCAAGTCTACAGGGCTCTCCTGCAGGGTCCCCCTAGGTCATTATTATGATTATTATTGTATATTACGCATGGACATTTATTATAAGGATTGTACAGTGAATATAACCTATGTGCTAAGGTTATTAGGATGTTTAAACTGTATAGGATCTTCCTAAGGTCATGTGACATGGTCATGTGATATGTGATCACCTGATACCAAGAGTTCCAGAGGCACAGGTAACCACAGGCAACCAGCTACCAATGGGCATTAGTCCAGCCCCTGATATATAAGGGGCTATAGTCTCCATACTAGCTCTCTTTCCCTTGATTCCTGGAAGTAAAGCACCAGTCCTGTACAAGTCCAGTCCAGCAAGGCCAAAGCCTACAAATCTGCAGCCACATCTAATCTGTAAGTCAAGTCTCTACTGTCCCTACCAAAGTCATAACAGTAGTACAGTGGCCTGCGTCATCATTATTATCACTACAAGTCCAAGCAAGCCTGAGAGGTTCCCTGTGTCCCGGTCACCTCTGTAAAGACTGTTTTTTGCCTTCTTCAGTAAAGTTCCAGTTGCATCAAAACCTGCGTTGGACTCTAATTTAATATATGCCATTTTGGGTTGGTTGTCGGCGGTGTCCTACACCATACAACCACATCCTGGCGTCACGAACACTAGGGGTTAACATCATCTGGCCCCAGGTGTTAATACCTTCTGGCCCCACCACCTACACCGCTACACCCCTTGGCCCCACCATACACCGTGGGTCACCTCATTTATCTCATAGGGGTCTCCTTTTTGTGGGGGGATCCCCCTCTTGGTCCTCATTAAATTCCCCTACCACTCTCTTTAGCTCCCTCTCCATCTCTTCCTAAGCGTCTGACTCTGATAGGACACTGTACCTATTTGTTATGGTCATGACACCTGTCCTGGGGTCCACTTTCTTTTTGGAGGGTTTTTGGACAGTGGTCCATTCCTCCTCAGGTTTACGGCTGGTTTTGTCTTTCTTCCGTCTCTTCTGTGGATTTATTGATACTGGGGCAGAAAAGAGATGGCAACAACCCGCTCAGTGACCTCCCTGTTCCCCTCAGTGGCCCCTGGCTGGGACTGGTCGGGCTCTATGTCACCCATATTGTCACCCATATTGTGCTGAGGCTCGGGTTGTGTCACTGCTGACCCTGACACCAACGTCTCCTCCTCCAGGTCCTCTGCCCCCTCCAGTAGCTCCTCATCAGGGAAGGCATCAGGACAGTCAGGCATCAGGACAGTCCCTGTGGGAGTGACCGGTCTTACCACAGAGGTTGCAGCGGATGTTCTGGCAGGTGGCGCTGACATGGCCGATCTCCCCACATAAATTACACTTCACCAGGGTGCACACACTCGCGATATGACCGGTCTTCCCACACCTGAAGCATTTTCTGGGCTGACCTGCATAGAAGCAGACACCTTTCTCCCGGCCAATGAAGAATGAATTGGGCAGATGTTGGGTTATGTTGTTTATCTGCCGTAACTTCACCGGGACCTTCTACCCTCCCGTCCATATGCCGTCCTCATCCCTGGTCTTAGTCAGATCTGACATTAGGTCACAGTGCCTTATTAACCATATGACAATATCCTGGGGGGGAAAGACTTGTTCCAGAATATCATTGTGACGTTTGCTGTGTCTGGTTTTGAGATGGGGACAAAGCTGAACTTATTCCAGCCATCAGCATCTCTCACCCGGGTGACATGGGCCCAGAAGCGGTCCAGGTCAGACATGAGTTTGAAGCTGACGTCATAGCCCTGCCTGTCAGGAAGGTTTATCACTGCCAGGATGTTAGATGGCAGGAAGCCCATTTGGTGGCACAGAAGTTCACGGACCAAAAACCTCCTATCAGGCAGCTCCCCCTTGGAGCTGCTGCAGATTTTCCTGCATGGTCTGCTTCTCCAGGGATGTTCTCCTCTGTCTGACTGCAGGAGGGGTGGATTGTACCTGCAGCCATTGTCTTACTTGATGAAGTTTCTTTCTTTAGTTCCACAACTTTGTTTTCATCTTTACTTCTTGCAGCACCAGAACTGGCAACATTCTGCACATTTCTACCTTCAAGAGAAATTTTTGGATGTTCATCCATGGTTTGAGGAATCAAAAACTAACAGGTTGTTAGTACACATTTTGATCTCTCCCTTCTTCCATGGCCAGCACTCTGCTCCACCCATTTGGCCCAGGCATTTTTAATTAGCAGGAAACTGCATAAGGGTTTCCTCCAACCATTCTCCCAGCCCTCTGGCAGTGAGCACACGGTAGGTCATACTGGTGTGGTTCTCTGTGGCGGCCATTGTTTCTGTGATGCTTTGTCTGTGAGGTGGAGTGGCCCAGAGCCAGGGGCTTGGTCGGGCAGTAGTGGAGTTGCCTGGCCACTGGGTCGCTCTCCCCGTTGGACATGGGGTCTCGGAGGCAGTGGTCGCCGCCGGGCGCTACTCTAGTGTCAGGTTAGGGACCCACTCTAACGAGGTGGCCTTGACGTGGCGGGTGGGCTTGTACTTTTTGATCAAAATGCATACTAACAACCTGTTAGTTTTTGAAATGATGCAGAGAAGCAAATAGATCAAGTTACAAATGGTGGATGTGCGGCTGTGTTTCTCTTTTTGTGTTGCACATTTATAGTAATTATATTCTTGCATATAGGAGGCAGTGTTATAGTAGTTATATTCTTGTATATAGGAGCAGTATTATAGTAGTTATATTCTTGTACATAGGAGCAGTATTATAGTAGTTATATTCTTGAATATAGGAGGCAGTATTATAGTAGTTATATCCTTGTATATAGGAGCAGTATTATAGTAGTTATTTTCTTGTATATAGGAGCAGTATTATAGTAGTTATATTCTTGTATATAGGAGGTAGTATTATAGTAGTTATATTCTTGTATATAGGAGGCAGTATTATAGTAGTTATATTCTTGCATATAGGAGGCAGTATTATAGTAGTTATACTTGTATATAGGAGCAGTATTATAGTAGTTATATTTGTATATAGGAGGCAGTATTATAGTAGCTATATTCTTGTATATAGGAGCAGTATTATAGTAGTTATACTTGTATATAGGAGCAGTATTATAGTAGTTATATTCTTGTGCATAGGAGCAGTATTATAGTAGTTATATTCTTGTATATAGGAGCAGTATTATAGTAGTTATATTCTTGTATATAGGAGAAGTATTATAGTAGTTATATTCTTGTACATAGGAGCAGTATTATAGTAATTATATTCTTGTATATAGGGGCAGTATTATAGTAGTTATATTCTTGTACATAGGAGCAGTATTATAGTAGTTATATTCTTGTATATAGGAGGCAGTATTATAGTAGTTATATTCTTGTATATAGGAGCAGTATTATAGTTGTTATATTCTTGTATATAGGAGCAGTATTATAGTAGTTATATTCTTGTATATAGGAGCAGTATTATAGTAGTTAAATTCTTGTATATAGGAGCAGTATTATAGTAGTTATATTCCTGTATATAGGAGGCAGTATTATAGTAGTTATATTCTTATATATAAGAGCAGTATTATAGTAGTTATATTCTTGTATATAGGAGCAGTATTATAGTAATTATATTCTTGTATATAGGGGCAGTATTATAGTAGTTATATTTTTGTACATAGGAGCAGTATTATAGTAGTTATATTCTTGTATATAGGAGGCAGTATTATAGTAGTTATATTCTTGTATATAGGAGCAGTATTATAGTTGTTATATTCTTGTATATAGGAGCAGTATTATAGTAGTTATATTCCTGTATATAGGAGGCAGTATTATAGTAGTTATATTCTTGTATATAAGAGCAGTATTATAGTAGTTATATTCTTGTATATAAGATCAGTATTATAGTAGTTATATTCTTGTATATAGGAGGCAGTATTATAGTAGTTATATTCTTGTATATAGGAGCAGTATTATAGTAGTTATATTCTTGTATATAGGATCAGTATTATAGTAGTTATATTCTTGTATATAGGAGCAGTATAATAGTAGTTAAATTCTTGTATATAGCGGCAGTATTATAATATTTATATTCCTTTTCATAGTGAAGCAGAATCCTTATTTTTTGTACATTCTTTCCCCTGACCGCTCTTACACAGCACACACATTTACTTCCCACGTATTGCACTGCTCCTACCACATCACCTGTAGTATTGGACTTGTTCCTTATCCCTACCTTTTAATATCACTTGTATATTTGTTTATCAATAAAAATATTTGGGAGCAGCATGAACCAATCCTTATACTGAATAGTGGCGAGTTCTCACTTTTTGGCAGTGTGCGGGTCAGTGCTGTTATCAGTTCACAAGGTATTGATTAGTGTGTGAAAGGCCGAGCGGCAGACATGTTGCCAAGAAACGAGACCAATACTAAAGGCTGAAATTAATAAATGTTCCATCAAGATTTTGTTTGTTCTCCTTGTCCAGAGGAGGAGAGGACTTTGATCCTGGCTTATTGTGAAATGAACGTGGAAAAAAAATCGTCAAGAAGTCTGCCATGGGCACATGTTTTGTCTCCCACAACGCACAAGGTGGACTTCAACAAAAGCGCCTGCAAAGAAAATCCTACAAGACATTTGGTATTTGTGGTTGTCCCACCAGGACAGCGTACACCCTATACCCTGGACATCATCGGAGGAGGGAAATTCTTAATTGGGACTTTCTTATGAACTAAATAAAACAGACACCTATAGTATAAGAGAAAATCCCATTGTGGTAACCCTAAGCCAGCTGAACGTGATCTAATGACATCATATAAATGTGTCAAAATGTAACAATGGCTGATTGTGTGAGGTCTTACTCCAAAACTTGAAATATCTGCAAAAGGAAGGTAATGTGGAGCTTGTACATATCTTATGTACAACTAGCTGAGTACCCGGCGTTGCCTGGTTTTTCCTTCCTAATCCTTGTTGGAGAGGAAAATCAACAAAGGAGGAAGCTTTTGACTTCATATCCCATCCCCATATATTGTTGTCATATCCCAACCTCATATCCTATCCCCATATCCCGTCCTCATATCTCAACCTCATATCCGGTCCTCATATCTCAACCTCATATCCCGACCTCCTATCCCATCCTCATATCCCATCCTCATATCCCATCCTCATATCCCGTCCTCATGTTCCGTCCTCAAATCCCGTCCTCATGGCACATCCTCATGTCCCCTCCTCATGTCCCGTCCTCATGTCCCATCCTTATGTCCAGTCCTCATATCCCGTCTATATCCCGACCTCATATCCCGTCCTCATATCCCGACCTCATATCCCGTCCTCATATCCCTTCCTTATATCCCATCCTCATATCCCATCCTTATGTCCCATTCTCATATCTTGTCCTCATATCCTGTCCTCATATCCCATCCTCATATGCTGTCCTCATATCCCGTCCTTATGTCCCATCCTCATATCCCATCCTCAGGTGGGACTGATTTGTGATGAAGATATTGTAAGCTGGAAATAGAAGGGGACATGGCTTTGAGGGACTGGGTGTGATTTGCAAGCCAGACCGATGCACAAAAAGGATAAAGAATAAAAGGGGTGGAGCTTAATCAGTGGGTGTGTCTTTGTGAGATGGGGTGTGGCTTGCAAGCCGGACTGACGCATTCCCCAGGAGATGCAGAGTGGAGCTTGTGGAGTAAGGTACTGGAAGTCCCATATACTTGCATGGGACTTGAAACAAAAACCCATCTTTTACGTAAGGGTGTAGGTAAGGGTTAATTTAACTATTATATATTTTTATTTGACATAAAAGTAATATGTGTGCCAGGTATTATTGAAATATCTCCAGCCGTATGGAAGTTATACAGTAACATATATTTTCCATAGACTTGTATGGGACTTTAAAGAAAAACCCCGACCCTGGCAAATGGGGGTGGGTAAGGGTTAAATTACCTAACCTATGTTTATTCAACTTGAGAAAAAACAGACATGGTCGCACATCCACAACATGCACCTTGATCTAAGGCTTCTCAGAAACATTTATTCAACTAACAGGTCGTTAGTGTACTTTATGATAATGAAGTGCAAGCCTACTATCCCCGTCACGGCCACCTGTAAGTAGTGGGTCCCTAACATCCCTAGCATAAAATAGCGCAGCACTGAGCGGCGATCACCACCGCCCTAACACCAATGCCCACAGGGGGAACGGCCCAACTGGCAGAGCAGCCCCAATGCCACTCAAACTAGTCCCTGGGCCGCACCTCCTCACAGACACAGAGCTGCGGCAGCAACGGACGCCGCACAGCACCGCACCAGGGGGAACGGATGTAAAAAGCTCACTCACCATGGGCCCTAATGTAGCTTCCTGCCTATACCTAACCTATGTTTGTTGACATAGTTACATAGTTAGTACGGTCGAAAAAAGACATATGTCCATCAAGTTACATATAAGTAACATGTGTGCCAAGTTTTATGTTAATTTAGCCATTTGGACGTGATGCTGGAACATACACACACACACACACATACATACACACACACACACACAAACACACACACACACATACATACACACATACACACACACACACACATACATACATACATACACACATACATACATACATACATACATACACAAACACACACACATACAGACACAAATATATACACACACACATACATACATGCACATACATACATACATACATACACATACACATACATACACATACATACACACACACTGTGGCCGACATTTATCATTGCCTTTAGACAGTTTTTTGTGTCTAGAAAAGGTGCAAAAAAGGTGCAAGCAGGGTTTATTTGCGCCTTTTTTGTGCCTTTTGGTTTTCACATTTCTGCTGATTTGGAGTTGCAATCCCCTGATTTTGGCAATACACATAATGTGGAAGGGTTTTATCAACTACATCTTTTTGTGAAAAGGTGCAAAAAAAGGCAAAATGACACTGAAAAGTCTCTAAAACTACACCAGCCCAGAATTAGCTTAGATTTTTGATGTATGTGAGAGAGAAATTTCAGAAAATGTGACCTGCACAAAATTGATCAAATGCTCTGCGACCATTTAATAAATTTGTTGTTCCTACACATTACAGCACACAAAAAAAAAGGTGTAAAAAATGCTTCACTTACACCTACAATGATAAATGCTTCACTTACACCTACAATGATAAATGCTTCACTTACACCTACAATGATAAATGCTTCACCTACACCTACAATGATAAATGCTTCACTTACACCTACAATGATAAATGCCGGCCATTGAGTTTTATATATATATATATAGAGAGAGAGAGAGAGAGAGAGATACGTCCTAAATTTGGGACACTGGTGGTCATTGAGTTTGTACCATAATACCCCACCTGGTTACATATCGTAATGCAGCAGAAATTATTATTATAGCTGAGATGTGGAGAAGATGTCGAGTCTTTCAACCACCATTAGCAGGAACATATCTTTTGTGGTGCCCACTATGGACAACTTTATTGAACACTTCCCCACACCACTTCCAGAACATCACCAAGTGAATCCATAACTTAAAGGGGTACTCCACTGCCCCAGCGTTGGCAGATGCCACGCCCCCTTCCATAGACTTTCATTGAGGGGGCGTGGTGTGAAATCACTAGGGGCGTGGCCATGATGATACGACCCCACTGCCCTCACCTAACATTTGGAACAAAATGTTCCAAACGCTGGGGCAATGGAGTACCCCTTTAAGGTCCCCTCCTCATTAGACTTTTTGTCGGCCAAGCTAGTGATTGTTAGTGGGACAACGAGGACCATCTAATGTGTATGGGGGACCTCCCAAGAGATGACACCAGATCACGCAAGGATCGGAAATGTGGAATTTCAACAGCTTGATCCAATTATAATACTGGTGTTTAATTATGCAGTAGGGTACCTTTAGACCCCATCATTCACTAGGGCCTAGTTTTGGCTGTTAACTCTGCACCCTTCACCCCCCCCCCCCCCCCCCCCTCCTATAGCTATGCCCCTGGGTGCAGTGCTCCTCCCCACTTACAATAAATAATGGTGATGCTCTACACCAGGTGATGTTCAGGTCCGAAAAGTCAGTCCTATTTACTTAAATGGGCACTGTCACTGACTAAAACTTTTGGTATGCTGTGGAGACATGTCAAAATTTTTGATCGGTCGAGGACTGAGTATTCGCTAGAATGAGTCAGAAGAAGAGCACGCTAAGGAGATAAACTTATAATGTCATTCTAGTGATTGGTCGGGGTCTGAACACTCAGACCATGACCAATCAAAACTTGTAACTTGTTCCTAGGACATGTTAAAGTGACAGGTATACTTAAATTGCCAAGAGCAGCACATATGAATGTGATGCATGGCTACAGCCTCTTTGTTCTAGTGATCAGAGGAGACCACTGGTTGGACCCTCTTGACCGGTAAGTCTTGGCCTATCCCAGTAAGGCACCATAACTCATTGACATGGACAAAGTCCTTTAAAACGTTATCTTCTTAAGTAAAGAGTACATTGACATCGCTATATACAGTGAAGCCTTTTCAAAAGACCACCTCTGCATTTTCTAACATTCTTTCTAAGAGATGACTACCCCCAAAGAAGACCACTTTTCAATGCAATTTTAGGTGGTCCTCTGAAAAAAAGCTTCACTGTAGTCCACTTGGTGGTCAGCCATTGGTATTAGTCCTTACAAGTTCTAGCATTTCAAAATTATTATATATGATATGGTGCTGGGAAAGGTAAAAATGTAATACTTACCTCGGTTCCTCGCTGGTCCTCTGATGTTCACCCACATCCAGTACCCCAAGTGGGATCACTGATGTCCGCTGTAGCCATGGGTGCCCTGCTCCTGTTATCAGCAGCCATCTAGGTCCAATCACCATGCATTGCAGCATAGTGCAGGCACTGTACATTATTATGGCATTATTATGTAAGTACTATATAGCAGCATTATATGTACTGTATAGAACACTATTATGTTGGCACTGTATTGCAGTATTTTGTTGCAGTGTTGTAGGAACTGTTAGACATTGTTACGACACTAATTTGTAGACACTACCGTATAGATACTGCCAGACACGTCTCTTTATATCCCATTGACATCTTGAAATTTGAGGTACCTGATTCTTATTTCCCCCTGACAACCACTAAACTAATTATGGGCAAAGACCTTATACATATAAAGTCATCATCCGGCTACATCGAAAACGACCAATGTTGGTCTAATGTGCATGGCCACCTTAAAGGGGTACTCGGCCGCTAGACATTTTATCCCCTATCCAAAGGATTGGGAATAAAATGTCTGATCATGGGGGTCCGGACAGTGGGACCCCCTGTGGCCTCCACTGCGGCACCCCAGTCATCCGGTGCACAGAACGGACTCCGTTCCATGTCAGATGACTGGCGATCACACCCCCTCCATTCATGTATATGGGAGGAGCTGTGTACTAGCCATCACGCCCCCTCCCATAGACATGAATGGAGGGGGCATGGCATGACTTCATGATCATGGAAGCCCTAGGCTTCTTTGACCGTAAAGCCGCAGTGCCGACCCGGAGATCAGACATGTTATCCCTTATCCTGTGGATAGGGGATAACATGTCTAGGGCGGAATACCCATTTAACCCCTTAACGACCACGGACGTAAATGTACGTCCTGGTTTGGCGGGACTTCCCGCACCAGGACGTACATTTACGTCCTGTGTATGACTGCGAGCATCGGAAGGGTGCCCACGTCATACACAGCAGGTTCCGGCTGCTAGCAGCAGCCGGGGACCTGCCCGTAATGGCCGACATCCGCGATCGCGCGGATGTCCGCCATTAACCCCTCAGATGCCATGATCAATACAGATCACAGCATCTGCGGCATTGCGGCACTTTGATTGGATGATCGGATCGCCCGCAGCGCTGCCGCGGGGATCCGATCATCCAGCATGGCGGCCGGAGGTCCCCTTATCTAGCTCTGGCCGTCTCCCGGGGTCTTCTGCTCTGGTCTGCGATCGAGCAGACCAGAGCAGAAGATCACCGATAATACTGAGCAGTGCTGTGTCCGATGCATAGGACTGCACAGTATTGGCAATCAAAGGATTGCTATAGATAGTCCCCTATGGAGACATAAAAAGTGTAAAAAAAAAAAAAAAGTGAAAAATAAAAAGTAAAAAAAAAGTGAAAAATCCCCATCCCCAATAAAAATGAAAATTGTCAGTTTTTCCCATTTTACCCCCAAAAAGCGTAATTTTTTTTAAAATAAACATATTTGGTATCGCCGCGTGCGTAAATGTCCGAACTATCAAAATATTATGTTAATGATCCCGTACGGTGAAGTGAATGGCGTAAACGTAAAAAATTTAAAAAGTCCAAAAATGCTGCTTTTTTGTCACATTTTATTAAAAAATTTTTATAAAAAATGATCTAAAAGTTTTATATATGCAAATGTGGTATCTAAAAAAAAGTACAGATGACGGCACAAAAAATGAGCCCTCATACCGCCCTATATACGGAAAAATGAAAAAGTTATAGGTGGTCAAGAATAGGGCGATTTTAGATTACTGCTTTTGTACAAAAAGTTTTAGATTTTTTTTAAGCGGTACAAAAATATAAAAGTATCTAGCCATGGGTATCATTTTAATCGTATTGACCCACAGAATAAAGAACACATATAATTTTTACCGTAAATTGTACAGTGTGAAAACAAAACCCTCCAAAATGTGCAAAATTTAGGTTTTCATTTAAGTTTCCTCCCTAAAAAAAAATTTTTGGGGTTCGCCGTACATTTTATGGTAAAATGAGATGTTTCATTACAAAGTACAATTGGTCACACAAAAAACAAGCCCTTATATGGGTCTGTACATGGAAATATAAAAGAGTCATGGATTTTAGAAGGAGAGGAGAATAAAACGAAAACGCAAATATAAAATTGGCCTGGTCCTTAAGGTGAAAATGGGCTTGGTCATTAACCTCTTAACGACGCAGGACGTATATTTACGTCCTGCGCCGGCTCCCGCGATAAGAAGCGGGGTCGCGCTGCGATCCTGCATCACATCGCGTCGGTCCCGGTGCTCATCAACGGCCGGGACCCGTGGCTAATACCACACATCGCCGATCGCGGCAATGTGCGGTATTAACCCTTTAGAAGCGTCGGTCAAAGCTGACCGCCGCTTCTAAAGTGAAAGTGAAACTACCCCGGCTAGTCAGTCGGGCTGTTTGGGGCCGCCGCGGGGAAATCGTGGCGTCCCGAACCGCTTTCAGGACACCGGGAGGGCCCTTACCTGCCTTCTCGGTGTCCGATCGACGAATGACTGCTCCGTGCCTGAGATCCAGGCTGGAGCAGTCAAGCGCCGATAACACTGATCACAGGCGTGTTAATACACACCAGTGATCAGCATAGGAGATCAGTGTGTGCAGTGTTATAGGTCCCTATGGGATAATAATGATCAGTATAAGAGATCAGTGTGTGCAGTGTTATAGGTCCCTATGGGATAATAATGATCAGTATAAGAGATCAGTGTGTGCAGTGTTATAGGTCCCTATGGGATAATAATGATCAGTATAAGAGATCAGTGTGTGCAGTGTTATAGGTCCCTATGGGATAATAATGATCAGTATAAGAGATCAGTGTGTGCAGTGTTATAGGTCCCTATGGGATAATAATGATCAGTGTGTGCAGTGTTATAGGTCCCTATGGGACCTATAACACTGCAAAAAAAAAAGTTAAAAAAAAGTGTTAATAAAGGTCATTTAACCCCTTCCCTAATAAAAGTTTGAATCACTCCCCTTTTCCCATAAAAAAAAATAAAACAGTGTAAATAAAAAAAAATAAACATATGTGGTATCACCGCATGCGTAAATGTCCTAACGGTCAATGGCATACGCGCAAAAAAATTCCAAAGTCCAAAAAAAGCGTATTTTTGGTCACTTTTTATACCATTAAAAAATGAATAAAGTCAGATCAAAACAAACATCATAGCGATAAAAACTTCAGATCACGGCACAAAAATGAGTCCTCATACCGCCCTGTACGTGGAAAAAAAAAAAGTTATAGGGGTCAGAAGATGAAATTTTTAAACATATAAATTTTCCTGCATGTAGTTATGATTTTTTCCAGAAGTGCGACAAAATCAAACCTATATAAGTAGGGAATCATTTTAACCGTATGGACCTACAGAATAATGATAAGGTGTGATTTTTACCGAAATATGCACTGCGTAGAAACGGAAGCCCCCAAAAGTTACAAAATGGCGTTTTTTCTTCGATTTTGGCCTATCCCAGTAAGGCACCATAACTCATTGACATGGACAAAGTCCTTTAAAACGTTATCTTCTTAAGTAAAGAGTACATTGACATCGCTATATACAGTGAAGCCTTTTCAAAAGACCACCTCTGCATTTTCTAACATTCTTTCTAAGAGATGACTACCCCCAAAGAAGACCACTTTTCAATGTAATTTTAGGTGGTCCTCTGAAAAAAAGCTTCACTGTAGTCCACTTGGTGGTCAGCCATTGGTATTAGTCCTTACAAGTTCTAGCATTTCAAAATTATTATATATGATATGGTGCTGGGAAAGGTAAAAATGTAATACTTACCTCGGTTCCTCGCTGGTCCTCTGATGTTCACCCACATCCAGTACCCCAAGTGGGATCACTGATGTCCGCTGTAGCCATGGGTGCCCTGCTCCTGTTATCAGCAGCCATCTAGGTCCAATCACCATGCATTGCAGCATAGTGCAGGCACTGTACATTATTATGGCATTATTATGTAAGTACTATATAGCAGCATTATATGTACTGTATAGAACACTATTATGTTGGCACTGTATTGCAGTATTTTGTTGCAGTGTTGTAGGAACTGTTAGACATTGTTACGACACTAATTTGTAGACACTACCGTATAGATACTGCCAGACACGTCTCTTTATATCCCATTGACATCTTGAAATTTGAGGTACCTGATTCTTATTTCCCCCTGACAACCACTAAACTAATTATGGGCAAAGACCTTATACATATAAAGTCATCATCCGGCTACATCGAAAACGACCGATGTTGGTCTAATGTGCATGGCCACCTTAAAGGGGTACTCGGCCGCTAGACATTTTATCCCCTATCCAAAGGATTGGGAATAAAATGTCTGATCATGGGGGTCCGGACAGTGGGACCCCCTGTGGCCTCCACTGCGGCACCCCAGTCATCCGGTGCACAGAACGGACTCCGTTCCATGTCAGATGACTGGCGATCACACCCCCTCCATTCATGTATATGGGAGGAGCTGTGTACTAGCCATCACGCCCCCTCCCATAGACATGAATGGAGGGGGCATGGCATGACTTCATGATCATGGAAGCCCTAGGCTTCTTTGACCGTAAAGCCGCAGTGCCGACCCGGAGATCAGACATGTTATCCCTTATCCTGTGGATAGGGGATAACATGTCTAGGGCGGAATACCCATTTAACCCCTTAACGACCACGGACGTAAATGTACGTCCTGGTTTGGCGGGACTTCCCGCACCAGGACGTACATTTACGTCCTGTGTATGACTGCGAGCATCGGAAGGGTGCCCACGTCATACACAGCAGGTTCCGGCTGCTAGCAGCAGCCGGGGACCTGCCCGTAATGGCCGACATCCGCGATCGCGCGGATGTCCGCCATTAACCCCTCAGATGCCATGATCAATACAGATCACAGCATCTGCGGCATTGCGGCACTTTGATTGGATGATCGGATCGCCCGCAGCGCTGCCGCGGGGATCCGATCATCCAGCATGGCGGCCGGAGGTCCCCTTATCTAGCTCTGGCCGTCTCCCGGGGTCTTCTGCTCTGGTCTGCGATCGAGCAGACCAGAGCAGAAGATCACCGATAATACTGAGCAGTGCTGTGTCCGATGCATAGGACTGCACAGTATTGGCAATCAAAGGATTGCTATAGATAGTCCCCTATGGAGACATAAAAAGTGTAAAAAAAAAAAAAAAGTGAAAAATAAAAAGTAAAAAAAAAGTGAAAAATCCCCATCCCCAATAAAAATGAAAATTGTCAGTTTTTCCCATTTTACCCCCAAAAAGCGTAATTTTTTTTAAAATAAACATATTTGGTATCGCCGCGTGCGTAAATGTCCGAACTATCAAAATATTATGTTAATGATCCCGTACGGTGAAGTGAATGGCGTAAACGTAAAAAATTTAAAAAGTCCAAAAATGCTGCTTTTTTGTCACATTTTATTAAAAAATTTTTATAAAAAATGATCTAAAAGTTTTATATATGCAAATGTGGTATCTAAAAAAAAGTACAGATGACGGCACAAAAAATGAGCCCTCATACCGCCCTATATACGGAAAAATGAAAAAGTTATAGGTGGTCAAGAATAGGGCGATTTTAGATTACTGCTTTTGTACAAAAAGTTTTAGATTTTTTTTAAGCGGTACAAAAATATAAAAGTATCTAGCCATGGGTATCATTTTAATCGTATTGACCCACAGAATAAAGAACACATATAATTTTTACCGTAAATTGTACAGTGTGAAAACAAAACCCTCCAAAATGTGCAAAATTTAGGTTTTCATTTAAGTTTCCTCCCTAAAAAAAAATTTTTGGGGTTCGCCGTACATTTTATGGTAAAATGAGATGTTTCATTACAAAGTACAATTGGTCACACAAAAAACAAGCCCTTATATGGGTCTGTACATGGAAATATAAAAGAGTCATGGATTTTAGAAGGAGAGGAGAATAAAACGAAAACGCAAATATAAAATTGGCCTGGTCCTTAAGGTGAAAATGGGCTTGGTCATTAACCTCTTAACGACGCAGGACGTATATTTACGTCCTGCGCCGGCTCCCGCGATAAGAAGCGGGGTCGCGCTGCGATCCTGCATCACATCGCGTCGGTCCCGGTGCTCATCAACGGCCGGGACCCGTGGCTAATACCACACATCGCCGATCGCGGCAATGTGCGGTATTAACCCTTTAGAAGCGTCGGTCAAAGCTGACCGCCGCTTCTAAAGTGAAAGTGAAACTACCCCGGCTAGTCAGTCGGGCTGTTTGGGGCCGCCGCGGGGAAATCGTGGCGTCCCGAACCGCTTTCAGGACACCGGGAGGGCCCTTACCTGCCTTCTCGGTGTCCGATCGACGAATGACTGCTCCGTGCCTGAGATCCAGGCTGGAGCAGTCAAGCGCCGATAACACTGATCACAGGCGTGTTAATACACACCAGTGATCAGCATAGGAGATCAGTGTGTGCAGTGTTATAGGTCCCTATGGGATAATAATGATCAGTATAAGAGATCAGTGTGTGCAGTGTTATAGGTCCCTATGGGATAATAATGATCAGTATAAGAGATCAGTGTGTGCAGTGTTATAGGTCCCTATGGGATAATAATGATCAGTATAAGAGATCAGTGTGTGCAGTGTTATAGGTCCCTATGGGATAATAATGATCAGTATAAGAGATCAGTGTGTGCAGTGTTATAGGTCCCTATGGGACCTATAACACTGCAAAAAAAAAAGTTAAAAAAAAGTGTTAATAAAGGTCATTTAACCCCTTCCCTAATAAAAGTTTGAATCACTCCCCTTTTCCCATAAAAAAAAATAAAACAGTGTAAATAAAAAAAAATAAACATATGTGGTATCACCGCATGCGTAAATGTCCTAACGGTCAATGGCATACGCGCAAAAAAATTCCAAAGTCCAAAAAAAGCGTATTTTTGGTCACTTTTTATACCATTAAAAAATGAATAAAGTCAGATCAAAACAAACATCGTAGCGATAAAAACTTCAGATCACGGCACAAAAATGAGTCCTCATACCGCCCTGTACGTGGAAAAAAAAAAAGTTATAGGGGTCAGAAGATGAAATTTTTAAACATATAAATTTTCCTGCATGTAGTTATGATTTTTTCCAGAAGTGCGACAAAATCAAACCTATATAAGTAGGGAATCATTTTAACCGTATGGACCTACAGAATAATGATAAGGTGTGATTTTTACCGAAATATGCACTGCGTAGAAACGGAAGCCCCCAAAAGTTACAAAATGGCGTTTTTTCTTCGATTTTGTCGCACAATGAACTTTTTTTCCGTTTCGCCGTGAATTTTTGGGTAAAATGACTAATGTCACTGCAAAGTAGAATTGGTGACGCAAAAAATAAGCCATAATATGGATTTTTAGGTGGAAAATTGAAAGGGTTATGATTTTTAAAAGGTATGGAGAGAAAAAAACGAAAGTGCAAAAACTGAAAAACCGTGAGTCCTTAACCCCTTCAGGATGGAGCCCATTTTGGCCTTAAGGACCGGAGCGTTTTTTGCACATCTGACCACTGTCACTTTAAACATTAATAACTCTGGAATACTTTTAGTTATCATTCTGATTCCGAGATAGTTTTTTCGTGACATTTTCTACTTTAACATAGTGGTAAATTTTTGTCGATACTTGCATCCTTTCTTGGTGAAAAATCCGTAAATTTGATGAAAAATTAGAAAATTTTGCTCTCTGCTTGTAAGGAAAATGGATATTACGAATACATTTTTTGGTTCACATATACAATATGTCTACTTTATGTTTGCATCATAAAATGTATGAGTTTTTACTTTTGGAAGACACCAGAGGGCTTCAACGGTCAGCAGCAATTTTCCGATTTTTCACAAAATTTTCAAACTCAGTATTTTTCAGGGACCAGTTCAGGTTTGAAGTGGATTTGAAGGGTCTTCATATTAGAAATACCCCATAAATGACCCCATTATAAAAACTACACCCCCCAAAGTATTCAAAATGACATTCAGTCAGCGTTTTAACCCTTTAGGTGTTTCACACGAATAGCAGCAAAGTGAAGGAGAAAATTCACAATCTTCATTTTTTACACTCACATGTTCTTGTAGACCCTATTTTTGAATTTTTACAAGGGGTAAAAGGACAAAATTTTTACTTGTATTTGTAGCCCAATTTCTCTCGAGTAAGCACATACCTCATATGTCTATGTAAAATATTCGGCGGGCGCAGTAGATGGCTCAGAAGGGAAGGAGCGACAAGGGGATTTTGGAGAGTACGTTTTTCTGAAATGGTTTTTGGGGGGCATGTTACCTTTAGGAAGCCCTTATGGTGCCAGAACAGCAAAAAAAAAACACATGGCATACCATTTTGGAAACTAGACCCCTCGGGGAATGTAACATGGGATAAAGTGAACCTTAATACCCCACAGGTGTTTCACGACTTTTGCAAATGTAAAAAAAAAATAAAAAATTTTACCTAAAATGCTTGTTTTCCCCAAAAAATTTTATTTTTAAAAAGGGTAATAGCAGAAAATACCCCTAAAAATTTGAAGCCCAATTTCTCCCGATTCAGAAAACACCCCATATGGGGGTGAAAAGTGCTCTGCTGGCGCACTACAGGTCTCGGAAGAGAAGGAGTCACATTTGGCTTTTTGAACGCAAATTTTTCTCTGGGGGCATGCCGCATTTAGGAAGCCCCTATGGTGCCAGGATAGCAAAAAAAAAACCCACATGGCATACCATTTTGGAAACTAGACCCCTCGGGGAACGTAACAAGGGGTTAAGTGAACCTTTATACCCCACAGGTGTTTCACGACTTTTGCATATGTAAAAAAAAAAATTTTTTTTTTACCTAAAATGCTTGTTTTCCCAAAAATTTTACATTTTTAAAAAGGGTAAAAGCAGAAAATACCCCCCAAAATTTGTAACACAATTTCTCCCGAGTACGGCGATACCCCATATGTGACCCTAAACTGTTGCCTTGAAATACGACAGGGCTCCAAAGTGAGAGCGCCATGCGCATTTGAGGCCTAAATTAGGGATTGCATAGGGGTGGACATAGGGGTATTCTACGCCAGTGATTCCCAAACAGGGTGCCTCCAGCTGTTGCAAAACTCCCAGCATGCCTGGACAGTCAACGGCTGTCCGACAATACTGGGAGTTGTTTTGCAACAGCTGGAGGCTCCGTTCTGGAAACAGTGGCGTACCAGACGTTTTTCATTTTTATTGGGCAGGGGAGGGGGGCTGTGTAGGGGTATGTGTATATGTAGTGTTTTTTACTTTTTATTTTATTTTTTGTGTTAGTGTAGTGTAGTGTTTTTAGGGTACAGTCGCACGGGCGGGGGTTCACAGTAGTTTCTCGCTGGCAATTTGAGCTGCAGCAGAAAGTTTGCGGCAGCTCAAATTTGCAGCCAGATACTTACTGTAATCCTCCGCCCATGTGAGTGTACCCTGTACGTTCACATTTGGGGGGGGGACATCCAGCTGTTGCATAACTACAACTCCCAGCATGCCCGTTGGCTGTCTGTGACTGCTGAGAGTTGCAGTTTTGCAACAACTGTAGGCACACTGGTTATGTATCACTGAGTTTGTGACCTAACTCAGTGTTTCACAACCAGTGTGCCTCCAGCTGTTGCAAAACTACAACTCCCAGCATGTACGGTGCATGGTGTACGGTGACTGCTGAGAGTTGTAGTTTGCAACAGCTGGAGGCACACCGGTCGTGAAACACTGAGTTAGGTAAAAAAAACTCTGAGTTTCACAACCAGTGTGCCTTCAGCTGTTGCAAAACTACAACTCTCAGCAGTCACCGACAGCCAACGGCATGCTGGGAGTTGTAGTTATGCAACCAGCAGATGCACCACTACAACTCCCAGCATGCACTTTAGCTGTTTGTGCAAGCTGGGAGTTGTAGTTAGACAACAGCTGAAGGTACACTTTTCCATAGAAAGAATGTGCCTCCAGCTGTTGCAAAACCATAAGTCCCAGCATGCCCATAAGGGAATGCTGGGAGTTGTGGTGGTCTGCCTCCTGCTGTTGCATAACTACAGCTCCCAGCATGCCCTTTTTGCATGCTGGGAGCTGTTGCTAAGCAACAGCAGGAGGCTGTCACTCACCTCCAACGATCCAGCCGCATGGTGTCAGTCCCGCCGCCGCAGCTGCTCCTGGGGCCCCGATCCCAACAGGGGCGCCGGGGATCGGGGTCCCCAGCACCCGGGGTGCACGTCCCGCACCCGCTCACGTCCTCCGGAAGAGGGGTGGAGCGGGTGCGGGAGTGACACCCGCAGCAGGCGCCCTGATTGGTCGGCCGGTAATCCGGCCGACGAATCAGGGCGATCGTGAGGTGGCACCAGTGCCACCTCACCCCTGCGGGCTCTGGCTGTTCGGGGCCGTCTGAACAGCCAGTAATTCCGGGTCACCGGGTCACTGGAGACCCGATTGACCCGGAATCGCCGCAGATCGCTGGACTGAATTGTCCAGCGATCTGCGGCGATCGCCGACATGGGGGGGCATAATGACCCCCCTGGGCGATATGCCGGGATGCCTGCTGAACGATTTCAGCAGGCATCCGGCTCCGGTCCCCAACCGGCTAGCGGTGGGGGCCGGAATTCCCACGGGCGTATGGATACGCCCTCGGTCCTTAAGGACTCGGGATTCAGGGCATATCCATACGCCCTATGTCCTGAAGAGGTTAAGGGGTTAAGGGGTTAAAGGGGTATTCCAGGAAAAAAAACTTTTTTTTTTTTTATATATATCAACTGGCTCCAGAAAGTTAAACAGATTTGTAAATTACTTCTATTAAAAGATCTTAATCCTTCCAATAATTATCAGCTGCTGAAGTTGTTCTTTTCTGTCTGGCAACAGTGCTCTCTGCGGACATCTCTGCTTGTCTCGGGAACTGCACAGAGTAGAAGAGGTTTCCTATGGGGATTTGCTTCTACTCTGGACAGTTCCCGAGACAGGTGTCATCAGAGAGCACTTAGACAGAAAAGAACAACTCAACTTCAGCAGCTAAAAAGTACTGAAAGGATTAAGATTTTTTAATAGAAGTAATTTACAAATCTGTTTAACTTTCTGGAGCCAGTGGATATATAAAAAAAAGTTTTTTTTCCTGGAATACCCCTTTAAATAGCCTCCTCCTTCATTGCTCTTCATTTCAATGTGGAAATACCGCTTGAATTCCGCTTGATGGATAAAATGACAGAAGGCAACAATTTCCTGACCGAAATTATTCCTTGTGAATTCCTCTGTGTGAATGTACCCTTAGAGATGTTGTGGGGACCATGGGGGAGATTTATCTAAACCTGTCCAGAGGAAAAGTTGCCCAGTTGCCCATAGCAACCAATCAGATAGTTGCTTTCATTTTCAACAAGGCCTCTGCAAAATGAAAGCAGTGATCTGATTGGTTGCTATGGGCAACTGGGCAACTTTTCCTTTGCACAGGTTTTGATAAATCTCCCCCATTATGAGAAGGAGATTGATGATGATGTTTAGAGCGTTGTCAGGGCCAGAACATCTGTCAAGCGTACCAGACATAGGCCCGCTGGTCTGATCAGCTAAGGATAGGGTTGCCACCTGGCTGGTATTTTACCGGCACAGCCGGTATTTTGGCCACCCTGCCGGTATTTTTATATTAAAAATACCAGCTATGCAATGGCCGGTATTTATCCAACCAATCCTCCAACTCCCGGAATGTTGCACCATATACTATACCAGTGTTTCCCAACCAGAGCGCCTCCAGCCGTTGCAAAACTACAACTCCCAGCATGCCCGGACAGCCAACGGCTGTCCGGGCATGCTGGGAGTTGTAGTTTTGCAACAGCTGGAGGTACCCCTGGTTGGGAAACACAGACCTATACTATATACTACTCTATAGTCCAACATGCTGGGAGTTGTAGTTATCGTTTGGGGCAGCTGGTGAGCTACAGGCATGCTGGGAGTAGTAGTGAGTAACTAACTGTAACTCCCGAATTTAATCAAAAAAGCGATCAAAAAAAAATCTCTCTAGAGTATATTCTGCCCGAGGGTTTTTATGCCCCAGGTGCATTACCTTGCACTTATCCACATTAAAGGGGTTATCCAGGAAAAAATTTTTTTATTATTTATCAACTGGCTCCAGAAAGTTAAACAGATTTGTAAATTACTTCTAAAAATAAAAAGTCTTAATCCTTTCAGTGCTTATGAGCCGCTGAAGTTGAGTTGTTCTTTTCTATCTAAGTGCTCTCTGATGACAACTGTCTTGGGAACTGTCCAGAGTAGAAGCAAATCCCCATAGCAAACCTATCCTACTCTGTGCAGTTCCCGAGACAAGCAGAGATTTCAGCAGAGAGCACTGTTGCCAGACAGAAAACAACAACTCAACTTCAACAGCTGATAATTATTGAAAGGATTCAGATTTTTTTAATAGAAGTAATTTACAAATCTGTTTAACTTTCTGGAGCCAGTTGATATATATAAAAAAAAGTTTTTTTTCCCTGGAATACCCCTTTAAATTTCAGTGTCCAGAGTGTTTAAGCATACAGCAGCTGATAAGTACTGGAAGGATTAAGATTTTTAAATAGAAGTAATTTACAATTTATAAATCTGCACAACTGGCATCTGGCACCAGTTGATTTAAAAAAAATAATTTCTCCATCGGAGAACCGCTTAACTCATAGACCATCATGGTCCATGATTAAGATCGTTACAGAAACCCGTCAGACTCAGGCCTGATGCATGTCCGTCTATGCCACTTATGAGGTGTTCTCACATAAGTGAGGACACCTCTTACAGTTTTGTAAATATTTAATAAAATATAATGACCTTAATTATAAACCACCATGTTCCATGATTAAAGGAGGTATCTCATGAAAAAAAAAATAATAATAACTATCCGCAGGATAGGAAATAATTTATAGCTCATGGGGGAAGAGTCTGAGTATTGGGGCCCCCATGATCTCCTGTATGGAGCCCTGGCTCCCTGGCAGGGGCCACCATGCCCTGTCTCCCTATATCTCCATGGGAGAGAATTGTTCGGCTATGTTTGGCTCTCCCATAGATATATATGGAAGGGACGTGGCAGCCTCATTTCAGGCGGGGGTCATGCTGTGCCATTCCAGGGGAGAGCTGGGGCCCCATACAGGAGATTGTGGGGGGCCCGAGCGCTCGGGCCCCCCGTGGTCTAAAACTTATCCCCTATCTGCAGGATACATTTTTTTTTCATGAGATATCTCCTTTAAGATCATTACCGAAACCTGTCAGGCCTGATGTCTGTTTGCCACTTTTGGGGAGACATAATACAGCTGTTCGATGTAAATAAAAAAATAAACAAGTTTTAATGCATTGTTTGTATGTAAGTACTTCAAAACAGTTGTGGTGAGGGTGTGATGAGGACAGATGGAATTACTCTAGGGACAGGTGGCATTAATCCCTTGTATTCGTGACGCCAGGGCGTAGTTTATCCTCTACACCACCCAGAGGTATACCGCTGGATCCTGGGCTAGGCACGGGGGGCAATAATGACTCTGACACCAAGTTACAGAACAACGGCAGCTTTACTGAGTTAGTTACATCAAAACAAATAGGATACTATTAAAAACCACAGATCGGGGTGCAAAAATGAGCCCTCTTACAGGCCCATATAAGGAGAAATAAAAAAATTGATAAGGGTCAGAATAGGGCAAAATGTTCCCCCCTCCACATATGTGTATCCTGTGTTGTTACCCATATATAATTAATTTAGCAAATTAGCATGGCCGGTAAATATATATATATATATTTATTTATTTATTTTTTATTTTTTGCAAGAAAGGTGGCAACCCTAGTTCAAGAGCAATGACAATGCAGGCGAGAGACAAAAGCCTTCCAGCGAGGGGCACAGTCAGGTACTGATGTACCCTTCTCTTTACGGTATTGGGTTATGTGGAAATTCTTTCCTATCTTACCAGACATAGAAAACCCAGACACCGTGAGAAAGTAAAGCGCAGCCAGGGCCATAGTTTACTGACTGATGGCTGTATGTAAGCACATGGGGGGAGATTTATCAAAACCGGTGCAGAGGCAAAGTTGCCCAGTTGCCCATAGCAACCAATCAGATTGGGTCTTTCATATTTCAGAGGCCTTGTTAAGAATGTAAGAAGCTATCTGATTAGTTGCTATGGGCAACTGGGCAACTTTGCCTCTGCACCGGTTTTGATAAATCTCCCCCATGGAGAGGAATCACAAGGCCTGGCTACAAGTATCACTAATCCACCAATGCCTGCTGTATATAGAAACAAAACGTCCAGCACACGATGTGCAACAACAATGCTTCTTGGGGTTTATTGAGGCATAAAATCAGATACACGGAGCGTATAGCCTACACGTTTCGGGTATTGCTACCCTTAACCCCTTAACGACAATGGACGTAAATGAACGTCATGGTGACGTGGTACTTAACGCACCATGACGTACATTTACGCGCCAACATGATCGCGAGCACCGGAGCGGTGCTCGCGTCATGCCCGGCAGGTCCGGCTGCTATCAGCAGCAGCCAGGGACGTGCCAGTAATGGCGGACATCCGCGATTGCGCGGATGTCCGCCATTAACCCCTCCGATGCCGTGATCAATACAGATCACGGCATCTGCGGCATTGCGGTGCTTTGAACGGATGATCATCCAGCATGACAGCCGGAGGTCCCTCACCTGGCTCCGGTCTTCTGCTCTGGTCTGAGATCGAGCAGACCAGAGCAGAAGATGACCGATAATACTGATCAGTGCTGTGTCCTATACATAGCACTTCACAGTATTAGCAATCAACTGATTGCAATGAATAGTCCCCTATGGGGACATAAAAATTGTAAAAAAAATAAAAAAAAGTAAAAAAAAAAAACCTAAAATAAAAAAGTAAAAAAATGTGAAAAATCCTCTCCCCCAATAAAAAAGTAAAACGTCAGTTTTTCCCATTTTACCCCCAAAAAAGCGTAAAAAAAATAATTAATACACATATTTGGTATCACCGCATGCGTAAAAGTCTGAACTATTAAAATATATTGTTAAACCTCCCGTACGGTGAACGACGTAAACGTAAAAAAAAAAATAAAGTCCAAAATTGCTGCTTTTTTTATCACATTTTATTCCCAAAAAAATTAATAAAAAATGTATAAAAAGTAAAACCTAAGCAAAAGTGATAATGATAAAAACTACAGATCATGGCGCAAAAAATGAGTCCTCATATTGCCCCATATACGGAAAAATTAGAAAGTTCTAGGTAGTCAAAATAGGGTAATTTCAAACATACTAATTTTGCTAAAAGGGTTTGATATTTTTTTTAAGCAGTACAATTATAGAAAAGAATATAATAATGGGTATCATTTTAATCGTATTGACCCGTCATTTTTGCCGGAAAGTGTACAGCGTGAAAACAAAACCTTCCAAAATTTGCTAAATTGTGGTTTTCTTTTCCCACATAAATAATATTTGTTTGGTTGCGCCGTACATTTTAGGGTAAAATAAGTGATGTCATTACAAAGTACAGTTGGTGACGCAAAAAACAAGCCTCATATGGGTCTGTGGATGGAAATGTAAGAGAGTTATGATTTTTAGTAGGCGAGGAGGAAAAAATGAAAATGCAAAAATAAAATTGGTCTGGTTCTTAAGGCCAAAATGGGCCTGGTCCTTAAGGGGTTAATCATGGCATAAGACAATGATAAAAACTCGAACATTTTATAATGCATACATTGGTCATGATGGATACAAAACATGGTAACGGATCAGGTTAATACAACATTACAATTCCAAATTCCATGGACTGGATTGTCCTGGATTGGATTAATGATAATCACAGTTTTTCCATATGTATATAAGAGTATATTACCACCATGGAATAGAGGAAAGGAAAAATTAGTATGTGAGTATTAGATCTTTACGTAGGTTTAAAGGGGTACTCTGGTGGAAAACTTTTATTTTTAAAATCAACTGGTGGCAGAAAGTTAAACAGATTTGTAAATTACTTCTATTAAAAAATCTTAATCCTTCTAGTACTTATAAGCTGCTGAATACTACCGAGGAAATTCTTTTCTTTTTGGAACACAGAGCTCTTTTCTGAATCACGAGCACAGTGCTCTCTGCTGACATCTCTGTACATTTTAAAAACTGTCCAGAGTAGGAGAAAATCCCCATAGCAAACATATGCTGCTCTGGACAGTTCCTAAAATGGACAGAGATGTCAGCAGAGAGCACTGTGCTTGTGATATCAACAGAGAGCTCTGTGTTCCAAAAAGAATTTCCTCTGTAGTATTCAGCAGCTAATAAGTACAGGAAGGATTAAGATTTTTTTTAATAGAAGTAATTTACAAATCTGTTTAACTTTCTGGCACCAGTTCATTTAAATAAAAAAAGTTTTCCACCGAAGTACCCCTTTAACCCTTTTGGTTGCCTAGTACCTAGGAGGAAGATGCAAAACGACTCCCTGTTTAATAGGGTTCGTCTGTTAAACAGGGAGTCGTTTTGGATTTCCTCCTAGGTACTAGGCAACCAAAAGGGTTAAACCTACGTGAAGATCTAATACTCACATACTAATTTTTCCTTTCCTCTATTCCATGGTGGTAATATACTCTTATATATATGGAAAAACTATGTTTTTCGTTAATCCAGGACGATCCAGTCCATGGAATTGGAATGTTGTATGAACCTGATCCGTTACCATGTTTTGTATCCATCTGCAATGAGATAGTCACATGACCAATGAATGCATTATAAAATGTTCTTATCATTGTCTTATGCCATGATTAAGGGTAGCAATACCCGAAACGCGTAGGCTATACGCTCCGTGTATCTGATTTCATGCCTCAATAAACCCCAAGAAGCATTGTTGTTGCAAATCGTGTGCTGGACGTTTTGTTCCTATTTGCTGTATCCGGCGGGTGACGCCAACCGCCATTCCAAGCACACGTGCAGCGGTGGGAAATCGGGAGCTGTCTGCATTACATTTGAATGCCTGCTGTATGGTGGTTACTGTCCATCTCAATAGTGGCGTTACTAAGGTTGGTGTCACCTGGTGCGGTAGAAAAGGGTGTCACCCCCCCCCCAAGTAAATGTAAGACATCAGAGGGAGCCGCCGCTGCGTTTAAATTTAAAACCATTTTCCTTTGCATGTTGCATAGTATAGAACACAGCATGCATATGATCTTGGAGATTTGGGATTAAAAGGGGTTGTTATGCCGAGCGCTCCGGGTCCCTGCTCCTCCCCGGAGCGCTCGCGGCGTTCCTCTCCCGCTGACCGGGAGCGCTGCACTGACATTGCCGGCGGGGATGCGATTCGCATAGCGGGACGCGCCCGCTCGCGAATCGCATCCCAAGTCACTTACCTGTCCCGGTCCCCGGCTGTCATGTCCTGGCGCGCGCGGCTCCGCTCCTTAGGGCGCGCGCGCGCCAGCTCTCTAAGATTTAAAGGGCCAGTGCACCAATGATTGGTGCCTGGCCCAATTAGCCTAATTAGCTTCCACCTGCTCCCTGGCTAAAATACCTCACTTCCCCTGCACTCCCTTGCCGGATCTTGTTGCCTTGTGCCAGTGAAAGCGTTTAGTGTTGTCCAAAGCCTGTGTTTCCAGATCTTCTGCTATCCACATTGACTACAAACCTTGCCGTCTGCCCCCACCTTCTGCTTCGTCTGACCTTGCCTCTGCCTTGTCTTCCCAGCGAGGTTGAGCCGTTGCTAGTGGATACGACCTGGTTGCTACCGCCGCAGCAAGACCATCCCGTTTTGCGGCGGGCTCTGGTGAATACCAGTAGCATCTTAGAACTGGTCCACCGACACGGTCCACGCCAATCCCTCGCTGACACAGAGGATCCACATCCAGCTAGCCGAATCGTGACAGGGGTACTCTGCTGCTAGACATCTTATCCCTTATCCAAAGGATAGGGGATAAGATGTCTGATTGTGGGGGTCCTGCCACTGGGATCCCCCGCGATCTCCATGCAGACACCTGGCGTTTGAAACGCCCCCTCTCATAGACATGAATGGAGGGGGTGTGTTGTGATGTCTCAAGGGGGAATGGTGTGACTTCACAACCACGGCCTCCCTAACCCGGTGTCCTAAGCAATGTTCAGAACTCCGGGTGTCTGTTCGGATATCGGCTGGACCCCCGCAATCAGACATGTTATCCCCTATTCTATGGATAGGAGATAAGATGTTTAGCAACGGAGTGCCCCTCTAATTGGATCAGTGCTCATTTAACAAGCCTATCGCACCATCGTTTGATTGTTCATGCAGCCAAATGACCAAATTATTGTTATTAAAAGTAAATTTCATCATTAATCGGTCGCACATCACCTATTACACCGGGCGATGTGCGGATAAAGAACAATAATTTGGTCAAATTGAACGATCATCCAGCGTGGTTTTTTTTGGCAGATTGTTTACCCCATTACACAGGGTGATATCTTTCGTAGGGTAATAGGGTCCTACAGGACTGAGCATAAGTGGTTAATTGTACCCCCCATATCCCAGGACAATTGTTGAACACACTGAATGGCAGCTCAATACGGCAAATACAACTAGAGATACGCTCCTCACCCAACACCAATGGAAGCAAAATAAATCAAAAAACAACACAGGTCAACAAAAATAATATATTAATCTCAAACCAACACTGCCTGATAACACTGTCTACGAGGCATTGACTGTCCTAGATAAAAGAGCTACTGGCTGCAACCTAAACACACACAACATCAATTGTTTATGAGCCGAGGCGACATGGTTGAGTTAATGGCCGACCACGCATTCAATTACCCAGAAATAATGGCGGCTGATTGGTTTATTCTCCCAACCAAAATTGATTTTTTCATTCCCCTCTAAGTTTATTTTAATACCCAACATAAAGACGCTCTCCCTTATTTCCTAGTTACTCAGAAAGGTCAATGGGGCAGAAGTCCATGTGAAGAGTTGACCGAATGACTTACACTGGAGGCAAATGGGACTTATCAGGCTCGATGGCTCTTAAGAGTCATCAAGATCCTGTATATGAGCTGCTAACTCCTGTAGAGGACAACAATGAGCAAACACAAACACACCGGGGAGATTGACCCACTCACCCAAGGAGAAAAGCCAGGTTTCTCCTACTCTATTTATAAATGGCCGATAAGAATCTGTAAATTAACATGTTGTTTGCACACAAGTGGTGGTGGCCGGGGCAGGGGGTCACCAAACAGTCAAGGTTGCATTGTATACCGTGTCCTCTGGTTCACACACATAGAAGTATCAATAATGTCTTTTGTAGGCCAGCGGTGGTATCTGAATCATGGATCAGTAGTTTATTTTGTAGGGTGATGGTCCTGGTGATAATTGCCACTTGTATCAATAGTGTCTTCTGTGGGGTTGTGTTGGTATCTACAGAATGTATCAATAGCTTCATGGGCTGGGGGTGGTATCTTCAACACGTAGGGTGGTTGTGGTAGCAGGGTCGGCTCCACCTATAGGCAAAATAGGCAGCCGCCTAGAGCGCCCTCTTGATGGGGACGCCGTTGTGCCCTGAACAAGAGACAGTTATTTATCCAGGTCCTGACAGCCGTGTGTCACCCTAGTAGTAAGGAGATTACATGAGAAGGAGGTTTGTTACAGTGTGTCAACCTAATTGTAAGGAGATTACATGAGGAGGGGGTTTGTTACAGTGTGTCACCCCAGTAGTAAGGAGATTACATGAGGGGGAGGTTTGTTACAGTGTGTCACCCCAGTAGTAAGGAGATTACATGAGGAGGAGGTTTGTTACAATGTGTCAACCCAGTAGTAAGGAGATTACATGAGGAAGAGGTTTGTTACAGTGTGTCACCCCAGTAGTAAGGAGATTACATGAGGAGGGTGTTTGTTACAGTGTGTCATCTTAGTAGTAAGGAGATTACATGAGGAGGAAGTTTGTTACAGTGTGTCACCCCAGTAGTAATGAGATTACATGAGGAGGAGGTTTGTTACAGTGTGTCACCCCAGTAGTAAGGAGATTACATGACGAGGAGGTTTGTTACAGTGTGTCACCCCGGTAGTAAGGAGATTACATGAGGAGGGGTTCGTTACAGTGTTTCACCCCAGAAGTAAGGAAATTACATGAGGAGGGGATTTGTTACAGTGTGTCACCCCAGTTGTAAGGAGATTACATGAGGAGCAGGTTTGTTACAGTGTGTCACCCCAACAGTAAGGAGATTACATGAGGAGGGGTTTGTTACAGTGTTTCACCCCAGAAGTAAGGAAATTACATGAGGAGGGGGTTTGTTACAGTGTGTCACCCCAGTAGTAAGGAGATTACATGAGGAGGAGGTTTGTTACAATGTGTCACCCCAGTAGTAAGGTGATTACATGAGGAGGAGGTTTGTTACAGTGTGTCACCCCAGTGGTAAGGTGATTACATGGGGAGGTTTGTTACAGTGTGTCACCCCAGTAGTAAGGAGATTACATGAGGAGGAGGTTTGTTACAATGTGTCACCCCAGTAGTAAGGTGATTACATGAGGAGGAGGTTTGTTACAGTGTGTAACCCCAGTGGTAAGGTGATTACATGGGGAGGTTTGTTACAGTGTGTCACCCCAGTAGTAAGGAGATTACATGAGGAGGAGGTTTGTTACAATGTGTCACCCCAGTAGTAAGGTGATTACATGAGGAGGAGGTTTGTTACAGTGTGTCACCCCAGTGGTAAGGTGATTACATGGGGAGGTTTGTTACAGTGTGTCACCCCAGTAGTAAGGAGATTACATGAGGAGGAGGTTTGTTACAGTGTGTCACCTAATAATCCTTGCACCAGCCTGTGTGTTGGTATCTACAACATGTATCAATCGCTTCACGTGTTGAAGATATCACCGGGGGCTGCACCGAGATTGCGGGGGTCCCCAGCGGCGGGACCCCTGCGATCATACATCTTATCCCCTATCCTTTGGATAGTGGATAAGATGTATAAACCCAGAATACCACTTTCATTGTTTTGCAAGTTAGTGGTGGTATCTGCAACTTGTGCCAATAGTGGCATTGGGTGGCGGTGTTGATATCTGGATATATCTGTATCCATAGTGTCTTTTTCAGTATTCACAGTGACCCTTATTTACTAAAGTCCAACCGACTCTTTTTCTTGGTTATTGCGCCTAAATTGTTGTCTCAACGTCTGTGTGACTAATTATGCGACCAAATTTTAGTCGCACAACCGACATTTTAGAAAACACTCGGAGTGTTTTTTTTTCACTCTGAAATGGACGTGTTTTATGCAAAAATGGGCGTTTTACCGACAAAAAACAAAAAGTACTCGGAGTACTTCCAAAATCACTAGAGAAAAGGTGTGAATTTCCCTCACACAATAACCGACAGCCAAGAGGCCGAGTGAAATTCCAAAAATGGAGCGATTTGTAAGAAGGGACTGTTTGCCATTGTGTTTGGTGTGAGAGTAACTTGGTTTATCACCGGAAAACATTTTGTACAGTTAAAAACTTTTATGAATAAAGTATTTAATGTTTGGGTGATATTTTATTTTTTTTTTATTTTTTTTTTTACATTATAACACCTGAATAATTTTAATTAATGAAACTGTTTAGAAACAAACTAGTCCAAAACCTTTTGACTCACACAAATACATTTTTATTTATAATTGGTCTTTAAGGTCCAAAAAAAAGTTTGTTTTATGTGTTTGGAGTTTGTGCGACACAATTGACTAGTGCGACACAAAAAAACGTGCGACAGAAAAATAACCGACATGTGCGACAGAATAGTAAATAAGCCTGGGAAAAAAATGGAGCGATATAGAAAACACTCCACAATAAACACTCCACTTTTAGTAAAAGAGGGCAAGTATCTGCAACTTGTATCGATAGTCTTTATTGGAGGGTTGAGCTGGTAATGGTGACAGTGGTATCTGTCACCAGAACCGTTCCTACAGTGAAGCATTGTGGGGGCAGCAAGAGTGGGAAATGGCAATGTCACGGGTGTCACATACATATCTGTCCTCCATGTTGTTGCACATTGCATTCTCTTTCAACTAACACCAGCTCCACCATAGTACTGTATGTAGACTTGAGTTGACCGAGGTCCGAAAGAGTCATCATTCTAGATGCGAAGCTCAGCCGGCCAGACAGACCAGTAAGAGATGGGTTAATCTCAGCTTCTGATGGGTTTTGTGGATTACGGATCTGTTCTATGTCATGTTGTTCGCATGTTAATCTGGGACCAGGAAACAATGGGTTGTTAATGCTTCTTTGGGGACCTAATCATGGATTTCGTTGTCTAAACACTCCGAGCTGCCCATCACTGGATTGTTTGTGGAGAGTCGGGGGCTCGGAATAATGTTCTTAGGGAATTTCCCTGCCGGGCCGGGCCCAGGGTAATGACATTATTGTAACACACTGGAATCTTTTCAATATGACAAATGTTATAAACACTTTATTCTGAATCTCAAAGTGAAAAAGCTGTATGGAATCCATCTGTTTGCATCTGCGGCTCCATCAACAGCTGAAATGGGACAAGTCAATGCCTCGAAGTACAGTATTCTGGACTATTTCAGACATATAGGTGTATGATATTAAAATACACCATATTACCAGACGTGCTTATGGAAGTTGGGTGCCTATGTAGTGGGGGTTCCTTGGGTGATACTTAAAGGAGTACTCTGCCCCTAGACATCTTATCCCCTATAAAAAGGATAGGGGATAAAAGGTCTGATCGTGGGGACCCCTGAAATCTCCCTGCTGCACCCGGCGTTCGTTTTGAGCACTGGGTGCAGCGCCGGAGGCTCGTGACGTCCCGGCCATACTCGTGACGTCTCGGCCATGCCCCCTCAATGCAAGTCTATGGGAGGGGGCGTGACGTCCGTCACGCCCCCTCCCATAGACTTGCATTGAGGGGGCATGGCTGTGACATCACGAGCGGGGCGTGACCAAGATGTCACGAGCCTTCACCCCACATTGCCAGTCATCCGGCATGGAGCAAAGTTCGCTCTGGGCACCGGATGTCTGGGGTGCCGTAGTCGAGATCGCGGGGGTCCCCAGCGGCGGGCCCCCCGTGATTAGACTTCTTATCCTCTATCCTTTGTATAGGAGATAAGATGTCTAGGGGTGGAGAACCCCTTTAAAGTATATCTCCTTAAAGGGAATAAGTAGCTGATCATTGGCGGTCCGACTGCTGGGGCCCCCCGCAATCACTGGGATGGGACCTGGTGCTCAGAGAGGAGCGTGTGCTGCAGCCGCCATGCACTCATACATTCATTCCTATGGGAGTGCCAAAAAGATCAACACTCAGGCATCATCAGCACTCCAATAGAAATGAATGGAGTACGGCACCGGCAGACAACACACACTGCTCAGGGTCAGAGCATCAGGGTCTCGACCCGGTGATCGCGGGGGCCCCAGTGGTTGGACCCACCGCAATCAGCTACTTATCCCCTATCCTGTGGATAGAGGATAAGTTATTTTTCATCGGAGATCTCCTTTAATCATCGTTATACCGTTCTCGTAACTCCTAAGTAGGTTCCCCACTACCTTGTGTTCTAGTTATCTTCACAATGGTTGTAAAGATATATTTCTCTTCACAGGTTCACTAAATCTTTCGGGAAGACATGGCTGGACCCCTTCCCCCCTTTTCTGTGGACCCTACAGAAGTCATGAAGCACCCAAAAGATTATGGTTTATACACATTTGCCTTTATCTTGTGAAATTACTGTTAAAGGTGTTGTCTAGGAATAGAAAACCAAAGCTAATTTCTTCCAAAAACAGCACCGACCCTGTCCTCAAGTTGTGTGTGGTATTGCAGCTCAGTTCCATTGAAGTGAATATAGACAAGATGTAATACCACACACAACCTGAGGACATGGGGGGACGCTGTTTTTGGAAGACATTAGCTTTTGTTTTCTATTCCTGGATATGCACATAGATCATTATAAGGGTGACACAGCTGTGACTGTTGAATTACCCACCTATAGTGCAATGTCCCACTGGGATCCCTGCAGGTTCTGTGGTGGGAAATCAAAAAGAAAACTGCAATTTTGTAAATGTTGCAGTGTACTTTAAGGTAAAACTGACATGTTCCCCATATTCAGTGACTCAATTACACTCATCCCCATGGTTACACGGTTTCCTATTTTAATATTTAAAATAAAATCAAACTTGTTAAATAAAATAAGTCTTTTTAAAATCGCCCTATTCTTTCTTATTTTTCTATATACGGGGCCCAAGGAGGGTAATTTTTTTGCAATGGGATCTGTAGTTTTTACCACTTTTCCATATATGTGACTTTTTGATTACTTTTTATTCTTTTTTTTCTGGGATGTGATGTGACCAAAAATCAGCAATTTTGGACATACGGGATCATAAAATGTATATTTCCATATGTGGCGATACCAAATATGTTTATTTAATTTTTTTTCCCCATTTTTTTATTTGTAAAATGGGAAAAGAGGGTGATATCATTTTTATTACTATTACTGTTCAGTTCTATGCATAGTTCTCTGGACTCATCAGACCCCCACAATCACTCTGTGGGTGGTCCCATGAATCTCACTAATGCTTCAGATGGCGTGATCAGTATAGAAGGGTTAATAGCGGGCATCAGCATGATACTGAATAGCAACCAGGACCCTCGGTCTCTGAAGTGGTCTTCATAGTCCAGATGCCTCTCAGGATGTACATGTGCGTCCTGGTGTGCCAAATACCCTGCAGCCAGGGCGTACATGTGCGTCCATTATCCACTAGGGGTTAAAAAGTAATTGCTGTTGAAATAAAGTAGACATATAAAGGTACTAGCTTTTGCCCGCAGCTTCGCTCGCGTTAAATTTGGGGTAGCATAGATTTACTTTTTACGATCCTATAGTAATGAGGCCGCTCTGGGTAAAGTCTACGGGCATCCAAACAACCCGAAACATTACATCTGCTGTTTCATGGAATTGAAGATCAACATCCTTTGAGGACTTTTACCGAGTCTGCGCACAGGGGAACCCGCCTTCTCGTGCTGCTTATATACTGCCAACAGTTCTCATATCCCATCCTCATATCCCATCCTCCTATCCCGTCCTCCTATCTCGACCTCTTATCTCAACCTCCTATCTCGACCTCCTATCCTGACCTCCTATCCCGTCCTCCTATCTTGACCTCCTATCTCTACCTCCTATCTTTAACTCCTATCCCGACCTCCTATCCCGACCTCCTATCCCAACCTCCTATCCTGTCCTCCTATCCTGTCCTCCCATCCCGACCTCCTATCCCGTCCTCCTATCCCGTCCTCATATCCCGTCCTCCTATCCCGTCTTCCTAAACCTACCTCCTATCCCGACCTCCTATCCCGTCCTCCTATCCCTTCCTCCTATCTCGACCTCCTATCTTTACCTCCGATCCCGACCTCCTATGCCATCCTCCTAACCCGACCTCCTATCTCGACCTCCTATCCCGACCTCCTATCCCGACCTCCGATCCCGATCTCATATCCCGACCTCTTATGCCGTCCTCATATCCCGTCCTCCTATCCTGTCCTCCTATCCCGACCTCTTATGTCGTCCTCATATCCTGTCCTCCTATCCTGTCCTCCTATCCCGACCTCCTATCCCGTCCTCCTGTCCCATGCTCCTATCCCGACTTCCTATCCTGACCTCCTATCGCGACCTCCTATCCCGTCCTCCTATCTCGACCTCCTTTCCCGTCCTACTATGCCATCCTCCTATCCTGTCCTCCTATCCCGACCTCCTATCCCGTCCTCCTGTCCCATGCTCCTATCGCGACCTCCTATCCTGACCTCCTATCCCGACCTCCTATCCCGTCCTCCTATCTCGACCTCCTTTCCCGTCCTACTATGCCATCCTCCTATACCATCCTCCTATCTCGACCTCATATCCTGACCATCCTGTCCTCCTACCTCGACCAAGTATTACCAAAATATCTCCAGCCGTTTGGAAGTTATGCAGTAACATATATTTCCCTTAGACTTGTATGGGACTTAAAAAAAAAAAAAGCCTAACCCCTCTTTCACTCCCTTAAGGGTGGAATTTCAAAAAATCCTTTCTTATTCCTTGTCTACGTCTTAAAAACAACACCTGTGCAAAAAATCAGGTTTCTAGGTCCAAGGGTTTAGGCTGAGCATTGACGAGTCAGTCAGTCAGGTCTTCTTTTATATATAAGATTCATTTAATAAACTATTTGCTCAGTATGTGTAAATATACATGTGTCATATTAGTGTTAAATTAAGATGAGCAAAATTGTCATTGTCATAAAACATTATATGTGCATATACATTGATTATATACATTGATTTAAAAATGTGTATGTTTTTGGGTGAAAAATTGCTTTCCCTTCAGCTATTACCTGTCCAAATACATGAAATGAGGGCAGGATAAGCAGGGATCTGTGCAGCCTGGCTTGTCAATCATCCTGCAGTGTGAGTGTAGGGGGTGTCAAAGAGCCTCAGAGCCCTGCTTGTCCTCAGTGTACAGAACCCTCCTGCTTATCCACAGTGTGCAGAACCCAGCTTGTCCTCAGTGTAGAGAGCCCTGCTTGTCCTCAGTGTACAGAGCCCTGCTTGTCCTCAGTGTACAGAGCCATGCTTGCCCTCAGTGTACAGAGCCCTGCTTGTCCTCAGTGTACAGAGCCCTGCTTTTCCTCAGTGTACACAGCCCTGCTTGTCCTCAGTGTACAGATCCCTGCTTGTCCTCACTGCACAGAGCCCTGCTTGTCTTCAGTGTACAGAGCCTTGCTCTTCCTCAGTGTACAGAGCCCTGCTTGTCCTCTGTGTACAGAGCCCTGCTTGTCCTCAGTGTACAGTGCCCTGCTTGTCCTCACTGCACAGAGCCCTGCTTGTCCTCAGTGTACAGAGCCCTGCTTGTCCTCAGTGCACAGATCCCTGCTTGTCCTCAGTGTACAGATCCCTGCTTGTCCTCAGTGTACAGAGCCCTGCTGGTCCTTAGTACACAGAGCCCTGCTTGCCCTCAGTGTACAGAGCCCTGCTTGGCTTCAGTGAACAGAGTCCTACTTCTCCTCACTGCACAGAGCCCTGCTTATCCTCAGTGCACAGAGCCATGCTTGTCCTCGCTGCACAGGGCTCTTCTTGTCCTCTCTGCACAGAGCCCTGCTTGTCCTCAGTGTACAGAGCCCTGCTTGTCCTCAGTCTACAGAAACCTGTTTTTCCTAAGTGTACAGAGCCCTGCTTGTCCTCACTGCACAGAGCCCTGCTTGTCCTCAGTATACAGAGCCCTGCTGGTCCTCAGTGTACAGAGCCCTGCTTGTCCTCACTGCACAGAGCCCTGCTTGTCCTCAGTGTACAGAGCCCTGCTTGTCCTCTGTGTACAGAGCTCTGCTTGTCCTCAGTGTACAGAGACCTGCTTGCCCTCAGTCTACAGAGCCCTGCTTGCCCTCAGTGTACAGAGCCCTGCTTGCCCTCAGTGTACAGAGCCCTGCTTTTCCTCAGTGTACAGAGCCCTTCTGGTGCCTAGTACACAGAGCCCTGCTTGCCCTCAGTGTACAGAGCCCTGCTTGTCCTCAGTGTACAGAGCCCTGCTGGTCCTTAGTACTCAGAACCCTGCTTGCACTCAGTGTACAGAGCCCTGCTTGGCCTCAGTGTACAGAGCGCTGCTTGTCCTCACTGCACAGAGCCTTGCTTGTCCTCAGTGTACAGAGCCCTGCTTGTCCACAGTGCACAGAGCCCTGCTTGTCCTCAGTGTACAAAGCCCTGCTTGTCCTCAGTGTACAGAGCCCTGCTTGTCCTCATTGTATGGAGCCCTGCTTGTCCATCCATACTTCCAATATTTGGTCTCCTCATAGAGACACACAGACAATAGCTGCAATGACAAAAATATACACATTTTTTAACCAAAGTATATTACAAAAACATATATATAATGGTATTATCTACATTAGATAAAAAGTTTTTGTTGACAACAGGTACACTTTACCTGACGATGTTGTGTGTAATTTCATAATCTGGTACTCACACAGTTTTATAATCAATATTCAATTATTTTATTCAAAATATTTTATTAAAAACTTAAAGTGGTATTGTGATGGTTGTGTAGAAGGAGTCTTTGGTGAACAGGATTTCCTCCTCGGCTCTCGGCGCTCATTCATTCTCGCTCGCACACTATTGACACGCAGTGAAAAGCATGATGTTGTACCAAGATAAGGACACGGGCGGTTTTTGTTCTAAAATATGTAATAATCCCGCTTTCTAAAAGAGACAGGTAGAAACGGTGGTAATTAGTCGTGGCCACTCAGCGATAGGGACAAAGCTGTTAGTCACTGTTAGTTATTGGAATCTGTGTCTTTACATAGCGCTATTAAACCAACAGAGGATATTGGAATATAGAGGAATATTGACTTTTTGGGATCCATTGTTCATGGATTTCTTCCCTGTATTTGTTCTGTGAATGTCTTATCAGTTTAAATAGGGTGTACATGTGTTCTGGGGAGGGACTATACTCAGTCTCTAGGTCCAAAACTGCAGTGCCCATCAGTATTATAGTAGTTATATTCTTGTATATAGGAGCAGTATTATAGTAGTTATATTCTTGTATATAGGAGCAGTATTATAGTAGTTATATTCTTGTATATAGGAGCAGTATTATAGTAGTTATATTACTGTACATAGGGGGCAGTATTATAGTAGTTATATTCTTGTACATAGGAGGCAGTAATATAGTAGTTATATTCTTGTATATAGGAGGCAGTATTATACTAGTTATATTCTTGTATATAGGAGCAGTATTATAGTAGTTATATTCTTGTACATGGGAGCAGTATTATAGTAGTTATATTCTTGTATATAGGAGCAGTATTATAGTGGTCATATTCCTGTACATAGGAGCAGTATTATAGTAGTTATATTCTTGTATATAGGAGGCAGCATTATAGTAGTTATATTCTTGTAAATAGGAGCAGTATTATAGTAGTTATATTCTTGTATATAGGAGCAGTATTCTAGTAGTTATATTCTTGTATATAGGAGTAGTATTATAGTAGTTATATTCTTGTATATAGGGGCAGTATTATAGTAGTTATATTCTTGTATATAGGAGCAGTATTATAGCAGATAAATTCTTGTATATAGGAGGCAGTATTATAGTAGTTATATTCTTGTATATAGAAGGAAGTATTATAGTAGTTGTGCTCGTGGCTTCACACTCGGGCTTGTGATTACAACTATACATACCTACCTGTATGAAAGACATTAAACTTAACCCCTTAAGGACTCAGCGTTTTTCCGTTTTTGCATTTTCATTTTTTCCTCATCACCTTCTAAGAATCATAACGCTTTCAATTTTGCACCTAAAAATCCATATTATGGCTTATTTTTTGCGACACCAATTCTACTTTGCAGTGACATTAGTCATTTTACCAAAAAATCCACGGCGAAATGGAAAAAAAATAATTTTGCGACAAAATTGAAGAAAAAATTTCATTTTGTAACTTTTGTGGGCTTCCGTTTCTATGCAGTGCATTTTTTTTGGTCAAAATTACACCTTATCTTTATTCTGTAGGTCCATACGGTTAAAATTATTCCCTACTTATATAGGTTTGATTTTGTCGCACTTCTGAAAAAAATCATAACTTCATGCAGGAAAATGTATACGTTTAAAATTTTCATCTTCTGACCCCTATAACTTTTAAATTTTTCTGCGTACGGACTGATATGAGGACTAATTTTTTGCGCTGTGATCTGAAGTTTTTATAGGTACCATTTTTGTGTTGATCTGACTTTTTGATCGCTTTTTATTAATTTTTTTATGATATAAAAAGTGACCAAAAATACGCTATTTTGGAATTTTGGATTTTTTTTGCGTGTACGTCATTGACCGTGCGGTTTAATCAATGATATAATTTTATAGTTTGGACATTTATGCACGCGGAAATACCACATATGTTAATTTTTATTTTTATTTACACAGTTTTTTTATGGGAAAAGGGGGGGGTGATTCAAACTTTTATCAGGCAAGGGGTTAAATGACCTTTGTTAACTTTTTTTTTCACTTTTTTTTTTCAGTACTATAGCTCCCAAAGGGAGCTATAGCATTGCAAACACTGATCTCTTATGCTGATCCCTGCAAAGCCATAGCTTTGCATGGATCAGTGAGATAGGGGCTCGATTGCTCAAGCCTGTAGCTCAGGCTTGGAGCAATCAAACCCCGATCGGACACCGCGGAGAGAGGTAAGGAGACCTCCGCCTGCGTCCCAACTGATCGGAACATCGTGATTTTATCGCAATGTCCCAATCAGCCCGACTGGGCTGCCGGGAAGCGTTGACTTTTGTTTTCAGATGTGGCGATCAACTTTGATCGCCGTGTCTGAAGGGTTAACAGCGCGCGGCACAACGATCGGTGCAGCACGCTGTTAGCCCAGGGTCCCGGCTATCGTTAGCAGCCGGGACCGACCCGGTGTGATGTGGGGTCATGGCGTGACCCCGTTTTTCACACCGGGACCGGGCTCAGGGCGTACAGGTATGCCCTGAGTCCTTAAGAGGTTAAAAAAGCGGTAAAATTTGTGCACATAACTGTGACGGAGGGCACACCTTTAGTGGGCCTACCCTGAAAGCAAATGATTTGACAAAAGGGAGGGTTGGGAGGGGTCCGCAAAATGTCATGTACACCCCACCAGTAGGTGCAGGGGCTCTATATACCCCCGCCCCCTACCCACAACTCCTCAACGCCCCGCCTAGAAGTGAAGGGGCGGAAATACTCACGCCCCTTGCACAAATACAGCCTTATAGTCTTAATACTTGTGCTTGTCCTGTATGAAGGACATTAAACTTAACAAGGCAGTCAAATTTGTGCTCATAACCACGATGGAGGGCATGCTTTTAGTGGGCAAAAAGTCAACCAAGTAGGAAAAAATAACAGAATTTATAATCATGAATCAATACCACAACCCTAACACAAAAAACTATTTAGACTGTAACTTGGGACAGAAAATATCCTAATAATCGATGCCTAGTACCGAAGAGCTGTGGTAGTCATGCCCACACTGTAATAAACAAGCCGGCACTGAAACAGGATCAGGCTGACATACTAGCTGATTAATGCCTCGTTAACATACTTGCCCATGACATCATGGCAAGAGTGAAACAAATAGGTACCTGTCAGGCATAAAATGAAGCTATCCAAATCCCTGCTATTAAGCGGCAAAAATAAACTGTTAGCAAAATAACACACAACAACTACAGACAGACCTTTGGTGATAATAACCTTGTGGCGCCATATCGCCTGTAAATCAAACTACACTCGAATAATCACCTTAACTGAAGACTAAGCCATACCTTAAACTGCCAAGCTACCGACTCAAATTGGTCTCAGGAGTGGCGTCCCGCTGCGAGTTACCAATCCCTTCACCCCCAACATGCCTGTAGACATGACAGGTCTTTGCGTAACCATCATACCTGTTGATGTGACAGTTCTTTACGTGAACCATCATGCCTATAGACTAGACAGGTCTTGTGTACCATCATGCCTGGACATGCCTGAGTAACCGTTGTGCCTGTAGCTGTGCAACCACCTGTGTGTCGTGATGTTGTTGCTCTGAAAATGTGTCAGTAAAAACAACTACGCAGTGTATCACCCTGCAGACATGGCAGGTATTACGGGTATACAACCACCTATGTGTCATGATGTTGTTGCTCTGAAGACATGTCAGTAACAACAAACTATGCAGTGTATTCCCCTGCAGACGTGGTAGGTATGAAGGGTATACAACCACCTATGTGTCGTGATGTTGTTGTTCTGAAGACGTGTCAGTAACAACAATTACACAGTGTATCCTCTTGCAGACGTGGCAGGTATTATGTTTATACAACCACCTATGTGTCATAATGTTGTTGCTCTGAAGATGTGTCAGTAACAACAACTACGCAGTGTATCCCCCTGCAGACGTGGCAGGTATCATGGGCATACAACCACCTATGTTTCATGTTGTTGTTCTGAAGACATGTCAGTAACAACAACTACACAGTGTATCCCCCTGCAGTCGTGGCAGGTATGAAGGGTATACAACCACCTATGTGCCGTGATGCTGTTGCTCTGAAGACATGTCAGTAACAACAACTAAGCAGTGTATCCCCCTGCAGACATGGCAGGTACGATGGTTATCCAACTGCTTATATGTCATAATGTTGATATTCTAAAGACGAGTCAATAACAGTTGACACTGGTGTGGTGCTGTGCGGTGTCCGTTGCTGCAGTGGCGCCGTGTCTGCAGGGGGGTGCGGCCCATAGACTGGTTTGAGTGGCATTGGGGCCGCTCTGCCGGTGGGTCGTTCCCCCCCTGTGGGCATTGGTGTCGCGGCGGTGGTGGTCGCCGCTCGGTGCTGCGCCATTTTATGCTAGGGACGTTAGGGACCCACTCTAAATAGGTGGCCTTGACGTGGCGAGTGGGCTTGTACTTTTTGATAAAAAATGTATACTAACAACCTGTTAGTTTTTGATATTATGCTGAGAAGCAATCAGATCATTATACAAGATTGTAGATGTGCACCATGTCTGTTTTTCTACCCGAATTCACACAATAACAGTAAGTACTCAGATCGTGCCCCTGCAGCCATGACGAATATCACGATGTCCACAACTACTAGGGTAGTGCAGATCCTTGGAAAAGGTTGTAAGATAGATGATGTGTGTAACATGAGAAGTTGATCCAAATGCTGACAAATAAGTGAGACTGACTTAATGATGTACACGACACTAATGATTTATTGCTAAATATAATATCAGTTGAAGTAATAAATAGCCGGAGCTTCTGCTGAAACTGACAGACATAATAACACAACTGAAAACATATGCGTGATTTCAACAACGTCTAACACATACGTGGCATGACAGTTGTAGTAGTGTAAGTGTGCTATCTAACGTATAGATGATTGTGAAACTAACAAGAGTGTAACACTTACGTTTCAGAAGACAGGAACTCCGGTGGATGTGGATCCGCTGGACCTTTATGGCAGATGACTCGGACCGTACCAGGGAGCAGAGTCTAAGGTGCCGCTGGTTTTCACCAGAGCCCGCCACAAAGCGGGATGGACTTGCTGCGGCAGGTGGCACCCAGGTCACTACCCCTGGCACAGCTCGACCACACAGGCGGCTGAGGAGATGCGAAGCACAGGAGGGATAAGGTAGCTCGTAGTCAGGATAGCAGAAGGTGAAGGCAGGTGGCAAAGTAGCGTAGTCAGGACATAGCAAGAGGTCAGTAGGCAGGGGGTAGAGAAGCAAGGGCAAGTAACAGAGCAAAGGATCACATACACGGTAAGGCAACTCTCAGGAATGCTTTCTCTCAGGCACAAGGCAACAAAGATCCTGCAGGGAAGTGAGGAGGGTGGAGGAATTTATTAATGAGCCACAGGTGAATAACACTAATGAGCGCACTAGCCCTTTAAATCTTAAAGCTCCTTCGTGCGCGCACCCTAGGGGACCGGGACACGTGCCAAAGCAAAGAGGCAGAGGCTGGGGCCGGAGAAGCACAAGGTGAGTGACGGACTGGGACTCGCATGCGGGCGCGTCCCGCTATGCGAGTCCCAGCCCCGCCGGCAGCAGCAGGTAACGGGACCATGCGCTCACAGCCAGCTTGTGCGGCCAGAGTTCATAATGTAACAGTACCCCCCTTTGGTCTCCCCCTCCTTTTACAAGTCAGAAAACTCCTGAGAAGGTCACGGTCCAGGATATTATCCTCAGGCTCCCAAGGTCTCTCCTCAGGACCGTAACCCTCCCAGTCGACCAAAAAAAATAGTTTACCTCTAACAGTCTTTGTAGCAAGAATCTCTTTAACCTTGAAGATGTCAGAAGAGCCAGAGACAGGTGTGGGGAATAGATTCTTCTGAGAAAACCGGTTTATGACAAGAGGCTTGAGGAGATAGATGTGGAAGGAATTAGGAATATGTAACGTAGCAGGTAAACGGAGTTTGTAGGAGACAGGGTTGATTTTTTTTGTAGAATCTGGAAGGGACCAAGGTAGCGAGGACCGAGCTTGTAACAGGGGATCTTTAAGCGGATGTACTTGGATGAAAGGCACACCATGTCACCAGGAGGGAAGGACGGAGGAGGTCTTCCACTTTTATCCGCTTGTGCCTTCTTGCGTGAAGAAGCCTGAGATAATGACTGTCGGGTCTGTTTCCAGATAGTAGAGAAGTCACGGACCAGCTCATCAACAGCAGGCACATTGGAGGAGACTGGGAGAGGAAGAGGAGGACAGAGATGGAGTACGTAGACAACAAAAAAGGGAGATGACCTTGTGGACTCGGAATCCTTATGATTATATGAGAATTCAGCCCAGGGGAGAAGTTCGACCCAATCGTCTCTGCGAGCTGAAACAAAATGCTGAAGATAAGTCTCTAGGATTTGATTAACCTTGGACTGAGGGTGGTAGTCCAGTCCGAGGAGAAGTCCAGATTGATGTCCAGACAGTTACAAAGGGCTCACGAGAACTTAGAGACAAATTGCATACCTTGATCCGAAACAATATACTGAGGAAGACCATGTAAACAAAAGACATGCAACCAGAAGAACTTCGCCAGCTGCGGGGCAGAAGGAAGACCTGGTAGAGAACTGAAATGAGCCATCTTGGAAAACCGATCTACAATAACCCAGATGACAGTGTTATTATGAGATGGTGGCAAACCGGTGATGAAATCCATGGCGAAATGGGACCAGGGACTGTCTGGAATGGGTAAAGGCTGTAAGAGTCCTGCAGGTCTCCGTCGAAGAGTTTTGTCACGGGCACATGTTACACAGGACTGAACAAAATCAGAAACATCACGTTCAAGATGGGGCCACCAGTAGTGACAGGAGATAAGAAGTAGAGTCTTGCGTATTCAAGGATGTCCTGCTGTCAAGGTAGAATGACCCCATTTCAGGACCTTGCGTCTCAATCTGGCCGGCACAAAGGATTTTCCGGGAGGAACTTGCTGAATCTCGGCAGGAGCTGCAGGAATTAAATGGTTAGGAGGAATAATATGCCTAGGCGTGGAGTCCAAACAATAATGTCAGAGGACCTGGAGGGAGCATAAGCCCTGATGTTCTTGTCTGCTGGACAGAAGTGAATGAAGAAAGTGAACCTGGAAAAGAACAGTGACCACCTTGCCTGGCGGAGGTTCAAACGATGAGCAGACTGAAGGTATAGAAGATTCTTATGGTCGGAGTAGATGCTGACCGGATGAGAAGACCCTTCCAATAAATGTCACCATTCCTCCAAAGCTATCTTGATAGCAAGGAGTTCACGATCTCCAATGGAGTAATTCCTCTCAGCAGGAGAGAAGGTCTTGGAGAAGAACCCACAAGTAACAGTCTTGCCTTTGGCGTTTTTCTGAGTAAGGAAAGCTCCCGCTCCAATAGATGAGGCATCAACCTCCAAAGCAAATGGATTCTCCGGATCAGGTTTTGTAAGCACGAGAGCAGAGGCAAATGCAGACTTTAACCCCTTAACGACGCAGGACGTATATTTACGTCCTGCGCCGGCTCCCGCGATATGAAGCGGGATCACGCCGCGATCCCGCATCATATCGCATCGGTCCCGGCGCTCATCAACGGCCGGGACCCGCGGCTAATACCACACATCGCCGATCGCCGCTTCTAAAGTGAAAGTGACCCGGCTGCTCAGTCTGGCTGTTCGGGACCGCCGCGGTGAAATTGCGGCATCCCGAACAGCTGACAGGACACCGGGAGGGCCCTTACCTGCCTCCTCGGTGTCCGATCGGCGAATGACTGCTCCGTGCCTGAGATCCAGGCAGGAGCAGTCAAGCGCCGATAACACTGAACACAGGCGTGTTAATACACGCCTGTGATCTGTGTAAAAGATCAGTGTGTGCAGTGTTATAGGTCCCTATGGGACCTATAACACTGCAAAAGAAATGTAAAAAAAAAAAGTGTTAATAAAGGTCATTTAACCCCTTCCCTAATAAAAGTTTGAATCACCCCCCTTTTCCCATAAAAAATAAAATAAAACAGTGTAAAAAAAATTAAAATAAACATATGTGGTATTGCCGCTTGCATAAATGTCCGAACTATAAAAATATATCATTAATTAAACCGCACGGTCAATGGCGTACGCGCAAAAAAATTCCAAAGTCAAAAAAAGCGCATTTTTGGTCACTTTTTATAACATTAAAAAATGAATAAAGAGTGATCAAAAAGTCTGATCAAAACAAATATCATACCAATAAAAACTTCAGATCACAGCGCAAAAAATGAGTCCTCATACCGCCCTGTACGTGGAAAAATAAAAAAGTTATAGGGGTCAGAAAATTACATTTTTAAACGTATACATTTTCCTGCATGTAGTTATGATTTTTTCCAGAAGTGCGACAAAATCAAACCTATATAAGTAGGGAATCATTTTAACCGTATGGACCTACAGAATAATGATAAGGTGTAATTTTTACCGAAATATGCACTGCAAGTTACAAAATGGCATTTTTGCTTCGATTTTGTCGCACAATGATTTTTTTTTCCGTTTTGCCGTGCATTTTTGTGTAAAATGACTAATGTCACTGCAAAGTAGAATTGGCAAGGCAAATAAAAGCCATAATATGGATTTTTAGGTGGAAAATTGAAAGGGTTATGATTTTTAAAAGGTAAGGAGGAAAAAACGAAAGAGCAAAAAATGGAAAAACCCTGAGTCTTTAAGGGGTTAAACGGTAGAAGGCCTCTTCAGCCTCTTCAGGCCAAGTCGTAGGATTAGATGCCTTCTTAGTGAGAGCCACAATTGGAGCAACCAAGGATGAAAAATGTGGGATAAATTGATAATAGTTTGCGAACCCCAGAAAGCGTTGAATAGCATGTAGGCCCGTAGGACGAGGCCAATCCAATACTGCAGGCAATTTATCTGGATCCATCTGCAGGCCCTGGTGAGAGACAATGTAGCCAAGAAAAGACTAGATTTCTCGAACAGGCATTTCTCCAGTTTGGCGTAGAGATGATTCTTCTGTAATCACTGAAGAACTAGACGATGAACATGAGTACGATGCTCCTCTAAGTTGGAAGAGAAGATCAGGATGTCATCTAGGTATATGACAACACAGGTGTAGAGAAGATCACGGAAGATATCAGTGACAAACTCTTGAAAAACGGCTGGAGCATTGCAGAGACCAAATGGCATTACGAGATACTAAAAATGTCCGTCACGAGTATTGAAGGTTGTTTTCCATTCATCTTCCTTGCGGATACGAATGAAGTTATACGCTCCACGTAAGTATAATTTGGAAAAGACCTTGGCACCACATAGACGGTCACAAAGTTCTAAGATAAGAGGTAGAGGGTAACGGTTCTTGACCGTGATTTTTTTTAAGTCCCCTGTAGTCAATGCATGGACGGAGTGAGCCACCCTTCTTTCCAACAAAGAAGAAACCAGCTCCAGCAGGAGAAGTGGACTTATGGATAAATCCCTTTTGGAGATTCTCCTGGATATACTCAGCCATGGCTTTGGTCTCATAAACCGATAGAGGGTATATCCTTCCACGAGGAGGAGTGGTACCAGGCAGAAGATCAACAGGGCAGTCGTAAGGACGATGTGGAGGCAGAGACTCAGCCTGTTTCTTGCAGAAAACGTCAGAGAAATCTTGGTAAGGTGGTGGCAGACCAGGTAAAGGAGGAGGACGAAAAACTATTTTACACTGAACTGATTGGAGGCAAAGATTTTGACAGGATTGTCCCCAGTGAATAATTTCTCCAGTTCTCCAATCCAGGTGCTGAGAATGCCAAGGAGGGCCAAGAAGAATCTCAGAAGTACAGTGTGGCAGAACATAGAATTCAATATTTTCTTTATGCAATACACCCACTTGCATGACAAGAGATTCAGTACGGAAGTGAACCATACAGTCCAGATTTTGTCCATTAACAGAGGAGATGAACAAGGGCTTGGCAAGCCGAATGACAGGAAGATGATACTTGTGGACCAAAGAAGCATCAATAAAGTCACCTGCTGATCCAGAATCCAAAAATGCTGTAGCGCTGAAGGAAGACTTGGTAGAAGCGAAGACTTGTACTGAAATAGTTGAGCGATGAGAGGTGGTATTTACACCTAGGGACATCTCTCCTACGTGCCCTAGGTGCAAGCGTAGGTTGAAACACAGGTGCCAGACGAGAATATCTCTGTGTTCGGGCAGGTTTCCTCTCTAAGCGCAGTTCTTCCTGCCTTTCAGCAAAATGCACATCAATACATGTGGCCAAGTGGATAAGTTCAGTCAAAGAAGATGGAGGATCACGTGCAGCAAGGGCATTATTAATCCTGCTAGGCAGTCCTTTTTTAAATGTGGCAAACAAGGCCTCATAATTCCAGGCAAGTTCAGAGGCTAGAGTGTAGAATTGAACCGTATATTCACCAACTGAAGATTTCCCTTGACATAGGTTCAGCAAAGCCGTCTCAGCAGAAGAGGCACGTGCAGGTTCCTCAAACAGCAAAATTCTGCCAGAAAAGCCGTCAAGTTGGAAGCTACTGGATCCCCGCGGTCCCAAAGGAGTGTAGCCCAGGCCAGGGCTTTTCCGACAGTAGACTAATGATAAAGGCCACCTTCACACGTTCTGTCAGAAACAGTTCAGACATGAGCTTCAAGTGTATGGAGCACTGTGTAACGAAGCCTCTGCATGACTTGGAATCACCATCATACGTAGCGTATTCAGGACATAGCAGGAGGACAGTAGACAGGTGGCAGAGGAGGAAGGTCAAGTCAAGCAAAGGATCAGATACACGGTAAGGCAACTCTCAGGAATGCTTTCTCTCAGGCACAAGGCAACAAAGATCTGGCAGGGAAGTGAGGAGGGTGGAGGAATTTATCAATGAGCCACAGGTGAATTACACTAATGAGCGCACTGGCCCTTTAAATCTTAAAGCTCCGACGTGCAGGCCCTAGGGGACAGGGACACGCGCTCCAGAGCAGAGAGGCAGAGGCTGGGGCAGGAGAAGCACCAGGGGAGTGGCGGACTGGGGCTCGATGGTGGGTGCGTCTCGCAATTCGAGTCCCAGCCCCGCCGGCGGCGGCAGATAATGGGACCATGTGCTCAGAGCCAGCGTGTGCGGCCGGAGTGCATAACGTAATAAAGAGTATGAAGGAAAATTTAACACCAGTAAATGGTCATGGACGCACGACTGATGTAAAGCTAAAATGCTGTGTATGACTGCACAGTGTAAAAGAACACAAAATGATAGCAATGCTCACAATATGGCAGTATAATTCTTATGAATGTATGCCCAAAATAAATGGTATGCAATTTATGTACAGTAAGAAATACTATAAGCCTATAACCAGTATGAATGCTATGGGCATATGTACCCTGTAAAGCAATGAGCGTATGTACCGGTAGGTGTGAAAGTACCGTAAAATATGAGTAAATATAACGTATAAACGATACAAGCAAAAGTACCACATAAGCTGTGATTGTATGTACAGAATACTACTATAAGTGCATGCACAGTATGAAACTATAAGCGTATGCGCCATATAAGTGCTATGAACATAAGTACCGTATGAGTGCGTGAACAGTATGAAGGCTATGAGTGTAAGAAACAAATAAATGTCATGAATGCATGAAACAATATAAATGCCATGAGCGCGATAACAACATAAATGTCATGACCGTCAGAACAGTATCAATGTTCTGAGCGTATGAAACAGTATCAATGCCATGAGCGTATGAAACAGTATCAATGCCATGAGCGTATTAAACAGCAGCAATTCCATGAGCGTATGAAACAGCATCAATGCCATGAGCGTATAAAACAGCATCAATTCCATGAGCGTATGAAACAGCATCAATTCCATGAGCGTATGAAACAGCATCAATGCCATGAGCGTATGAAACAGTATCAATGCCATGAGCGTATTAAACAGCATCAATTCCATGAGCGTATGAAACAGCATCAATGCCATGAGCGTATGAAACAATATCAATGCCATGAGCGTATTAAACAGCATCAATTCCATGAGCGTATGAAACAGCATCAATGCCATGAGCGTATAAAACAGTATCAGTGCTATGAGCGTATGAAACAGCATCAATGCCATGAGCGTATAAAACAGTATCAGTGCCATGAGCGTATGAAACAGCATCAATGCCATGAGCATATGAAACAGTATAAATGCCATGAGTGTATGAAACAGCATCAATGCCATGAGCATATGAACAGTACAAATGCCATGAGTGTATGAACAGTATGTATGCCATGAGCGTATGAAATTTATGAGCGTATAACAGTATAAATGCCATGAGCAGATGAAACAGCATGAATGCCATGAACATGTGAACAGTATAAATACTATGAGTGAAGGAAACAGTGTTAAATGCCATGAGCGTATGAAAAGTATAAATACTATGAGCGTATAAACAGTGTGAATGCCATGAGCGTAACACAGTATACAATGGGAGTATGTATAAATGCCATGTGCTAATGAAAAGTATGAATGCCATGAGTGTATGGACAGTATAAATACTGAGCATATAACAGTTTAAATGCCATGAGGTGGAAAGTATAAATGCCATGAGCGTATGTAAAGTAAATGCCATGAGCGTATGAACAGTATAAATGCCATGAGCGTATGTATAGTAAATGCCATGAGCGTATGAACAGTATAAATGCCATGAGCAAATGAACAGTTTAAATGCTATGAGCGTTTGAAACAGTATAAATGCCATGTGTATGTGAACAGTATAAATTCCATGAGCATATGAAACAGTCTAAATACCATGAGCGTATGAACAGTATAAATGCCATGAGTGTATGAACAGTATAAATGCCATGAGTATATGAAACAGTCTAAATACCATGAGCTATGAACAGTAGGAATTTCATGAGTGTATGAACCGTATACTATAAGCGCATGAATAGTATAAATGCCATAAGCGAAAGAAACAGCATAAATGCCATGAACGTACGAATGGAATTTAACAAATTGTCTTGTTTTAGTACATATGATTGTGGAATACGTCAGAAGTCTCTGTGTGGTACAGATATGAGCATATCCTAACGTGGATACCTAATCTGCTTGACTACAGTGAATTGTTTACGCATGAACCCTACCACACTATGCCATGCCCCCAAATTAACATGTACTAAGATTCGAACGCTGAACTTCCACCCCAAGCGTAACACATCCGCAAAACGTCACGTATGCCCCACCAGTAGATGCAGGGGTGTTATATGTACCCCCGTCCCCTACCCACAAATCCTTAACGCCCTGCCTAGAAGTGCAGGGGCGGAAATACTCATGCCCCTTACACAAATACAGCCTTATAGGCTTAATACTTTTATTCTTGTATATAGGAGCAGCATTATAGTAGTTATATTCTTGCATATAGGAGCAGTATTATAGTAGTTATATTCTTGTATATAGGAGCAGTATTATAGTAGTTATATTCTTGTATATAGGAGGCAGTATTATAGTAGTTATATTCTTGTATGTAGGAGCAGTATTATAGTAGTTATATTCTTGTATATAGGAGCAGTATTATAGTAGTTATATTCTTGTATATAGGAGCAGTATTACAGTAGTTATATTCTTGTATATAGGAGCAGTATTATAGTAGTTATATTCTTGTATATAGGAGGCAGCATTATAGTAGTTATATTCTTGCATATAGGAGCAGTATTATAGTAGTTATATTCTTGTATATAGGAGCAGTATTATAGTGGTTATATTCTTGTATATAGGAGCAGTATTATAGTAGTTATATTCTTGTATATAGGAGCAGTATTATAGTAGTTTCATTCCTGTATATAGGAGGCAATATTATAGTAGTTATATTCTTGTATATCGGAGCAGTATTATAGTAGTTATATTCTTGTATATAGGAGCAGTATTATAGTAGTTATATTCTTGTATATAGGAGGCACTATTATAGTAGTTATATTCTTGTATATAGGAGGCAGTATTATATTAGTTATATTCTTGTATATAGGAGCAGTATTATAGTAGTTACAAAAAATATGGAGAGTAGATGGAGAGATAGGACCGCACCGCGGCCAATGTCTGGGAGTGTGTACACTGTGACAGGGGATGTCAGCTGTATGGTGCAGGGTGGTGCAAAAAAGCAGGAATAAACAATGTCCAAAATAGCAAAAGGAGAAAAAATTGCTTATGCACTCACCCTTCTTGCGCTGCTTCACTGTGTCACTGAGTTAGTCCATGTACGGCCGGCCGCTGTACCGGAGAGGATTCGGAGAGATCGCTACAGCCGGAGCTGAGCGGTGACAGCTACGAGCTCGTTTCGCGGTTAAAACCGCTTCTTCGGGCCTCAAGAAGCGGTTTTAACTATAATACTATTATAGTAGTTATATTCTTGTATATAGGAGGCAGTATTATAGTAGTTATATTCTTGTATATAGGAGCAGTATTATAGTAGTTATATTCTTGTATATAGGAGGAAGTATTATAGTAGTTATATTCTTGTATATAGGAGACAGTATTATAGTAGTTATATTCTTGTATATAGGAGCAGTATTATAGTAGTTATATTCTTGTATATAGAAGCAGTATTATAGTAATTATATTCTTGTATATAGGAGGCAGTATTATAGTAGTTATATTCTTGTATATAGGAGGCAGTATTATAGTAGTTATATTCTTGTATATAGGAGCAGTACTTTAGTAGTTATATTCTTGTATATAGGAGGAAGTATTATAGTAGTTATATTCTTGTATATAGGAGCAGTATTATAGTAGTCATATTCTTGTATATAGGAGGCAGTATTATAGTAGTTATATTCTTGTATATAGGAGCAGTATTATAGTAGTTATATTCTTGTATATAGGAGGAAGTATTATAGTAGTTATATTCTTGTATATAGGAGACAGTATTATAGTAGTTATATTCTTGTATATAGGAGCAGTATTATAGTAGTTATATTCTTGTATATAGGAGACAGTATTATAGTAGTTATATTCTTGTATATAGGAGCAGTATTATAATAGTTATATTCTTGTACATCGGAGCAGTATTACAGGTGACAATGACAATAACAATGTACTGTAGAGGGTGCACTTCCTGAGGCATTATAGTAAGGACAACCAGAATGAATGTAGTTTAGAAAACTCGGGTGCGGAGAATTAAATGATTACGATTCCATAAACTCTTCTTACTGTAAACCACAGATGAAGCACATTGTTCTGTGCCGTATCTTTGCCTCCATTGCCCTTTGATCATCGTGTTCTGTCATCGTATGGTTCTATACTTTAGTCAGGTTGTAAAGTCTTCAAGAAACCAACCGCACGGAACCTGATTCCCTTATACACTACAATCTGATTATTATGGAATGGGGTCAGTAATGAAACCATCGCTATGCAGAACATCCTGTAAGTGCCCATTAAGAAAAGAGTGAAACCTTTCAGATAGTTTCACATTTTTAACCAATATCTCTGTTTCTCAGCCCATAAATCAGTTTTTGAGCATCTACAAGGATTAAGAAATCCCCGTATATTGTACATACAGGACAGATGGCTGACACATTATTCACATGGATCCGAGAGCAAACCCACCTGGTTTGCAAACTCACAACTTTACTTGGGTTGGGTTCCTCCAAATAGTTAAAGGGGTACTCCAACTTCCGTAAAAGAAACAAAAAAAAAATGTTGAAGGACCATATAGCATTTCTTATCTGTCTTTTTTTTTTAGTTCTAAGCCACAAAAAAACATTTGTTTTGGGTGTTTTAGTCCTGTATTTCCTGGTTGAGCAGTGGTTCAGTACTACAATTCCCAGAATGCATTGCTTTCCTTTAGCTGTTCATTAAAGCCCTCCCATTCTACAACACGCCTGCCAGTTTTACACCCAAATCTGATGCAGAACAATTCAGTACACAGCAGACTATTGCTCTGCAGTCCATTAATCTGCTGTACTCATTCCCTGCCTGCTCCTCTGCTTTTGGCATTGTTCAGCACAAGACAGCATGCTGTAAGCACACCTCATTCTTCCCTAAATGTCATAATAAAGGTATATAGCTCTATATGACAGGCAGATGAGATATAGCTGTAGGGTCTATGCAGAGGTGATGACATCACTCAGGGGGTGGGGCGGGAGAATGATCAGACTATACAACTTCCTGTTAAGAGAGAGGGAGAAGCTTGGGAGCTGCTGAGACAACACCACACTGACAATGAGAGACCTACACAACTTAATGTCAGGAGAAAAAGGGGCCGGGGAGCTTGAGACAATACCACACAGACTATGAGAGGACTACACAACTTCCTGTCAGGAGAAAGAGAAGCTGGGCAGCAGGAGACAACTCCACACTGAGAATGAGAGGACTACACAATATTAGGATACTGCCCATGGTGACATCACAGCATATACATGATACAATAAGTGATGTCATAGTAGAGCCATAACGCAGTGTTCTCAGGGCTTCTCCTCTTCAGTTGTTGCAACAGCTGGGGGCACACTGGTTCGCAAACACTGACCTAGGGACAAGTTCAGACCCAGACCGAGGAGAATAAGCTCTGGGTCTATAAGACCTGCACATCCCCATAGACTTACATTGTAAGTCCATGCAGGTCACATAACACGGAATCAGGAAAAAACATGCAAAGTATTCTGGGGACCCATTGGGGCTTTTGTCTCTACAACATATCAATACTTCTTTAAATGACATTGTCCATTTAATACACATAGTAACGTCTCAATACAAAAATAATGCAGCTAACGCTGACACAGTATAACAATAGTAACATCACAGCATAGCCGTAATGCAAATGATGATGTCACAGTACTAAGATATGACATCACGGGGGGGGTCTATCAATACCTGTGGAGAGGAAGAGTGGTGCCATTGCCCATAGCAACCAATCAGATCTTTCATTTTTCACAGGCCTTGTTAGAAAGTGAAAGAAGCAATCTGATTGGTTGCTATGGGCAACTGCCCAGCTCTTCCTCTGCACAGGTTTTGATAAATCTCCCCCATTTTCTCTACCAGATGCAGAATATCCATCCATCACATGGCCGGCCACAGCTTCTACATCGAACACGTGGGCAGCGGAGCTGAGGGAACCGTGGCATTGTCAGGACATCTGTGCAGGGACAGCTATTATTAGATTTTATAATCAACCCCTCCTGGGTTAGAAGGTCTGCCAACGAAAAAGCAGCCGCAGATAAGGAGTCGCATTTACACGTAACAAGCTTCTGACCGCCAGGTAGACACCCACATACCGGGGCTTTCTGCAAATGGGCCAAACACCCAGCGTCACACTGCAGAGAGCAAGATCACGTCTGACTTCATATGGAGAAAATAAAACACAGAAGATGCCATGTTAAATGGGCTCTGTCAGAATCAAACACTTTTTAAATGTTGTACATCTTGGCAAAACATTCAACTTTCTAAAAAATGTGTATATTTTGTCCCTGCAGCTATTGCATGTGTGTCTCTGTAGGAGGCTGGAGGAAGTGGATCCGCTGGACCTGTGTGAACAATGACTGAACTGTACCAGGGAGTGGAGTCTAAGATGTCGTTTGTTTTCACCAGAGCCCGCCGCAAAGCGGGATGGTCTTGCTGCTGCAGGCGGCACCCAGGTCGCTCCCCCTGACTCGATCCGTCCACACAGGCTGCCTAGGTGAAAACTGCCACTTGAGTACACAAGAATAGTCAGTCATAGCAGAAGGTCAAGGGCAGGCAGCAGAGAAGTGTAGTCACTTCACAGGCACGAGGTCAGGAGGCAGGCAGCAAAGATGCAAGGTCAGGTCACAAACAGAGGGTCTGGAACACTCATAGGCAATACACAGAAGACTGTTGAGACCCAATTAGCTCCTAGCAGGCTATAACTACCCCTCCCCCTTATTACAATAATTAATTAAATAATAACTGACACAACAACAATTCAACTTTTTTATGGGTGGGGATCGGCCACAGCTTTATTTATAAAATTACTTATATAAATAACAATTTAACTGTAACAAAGACACCGATTGGCTTCTTGCCAACCCGAGAGGTGCTGCCACACTGTCCTGTGTGAAGGTCTACCCCGGGTTGACCCTGCTTTCACCGTCTTCTTACCGCCAAGCTGTAACTTACAATAAACAGAGATACAAAAAGGGAGGGAGGGAGGGCAAAACTCCGGGTCCTGGGCAGATTGAGGGGGGAAGGGGGGCACCACAGCTATAAATACCCTGGGGAGGGCCCCTGAAAGCCCAGGAAACTATTAAACCCCTGATTGGTGCACTCCTTCCCCCCCTCCCCCACTCATGGGACATACCACTATAGTTACCAACAAGTTTTTACAGGCGGGGGAGGGGGCTAAAAACCTTGCCTGTATATTTCTTAACCCCTTAACTGCTCACCAGTCAGGGGGCAAGCTAGTTATGCACAGCTTGCCCCTCCAGAACGCTTTCACTAGGCAACAAGGCACAAAGATCCGTCAGGGAACAGTAGGAAGTGTCAGAACTAAATAGGGTTGATTTCTGACAAGCACCAATTATTGGTGCACTGGCCCCTTAAATTTAGAAGAACCGGTGCACACGCGGGTGTACACTAGGTGGTGAGAACGCACGCGCCGGCAGAGACAGGCAGGAGGAGGAGAAAAGAGTGGGGCTCACAAGGAATAGAACCACTGGGAGAAGAAGAGAATTGGGCGGAAGGTGAACGGCAGTCCGGGGTTCGCACGTAGGCGTCTCCCCCAATGCGACCCGCGGCACTGCCAGGAGCAGAGGGGAACATAAGAGAACGCCCCCGGCCAGAGTGCCTGGCCGGAGCGAGATCCCTGACAGTTTCTGTGAAGAGATCAAATACAGGAAGTGTGGGTGGACAAGCAGGGCTCTGTACACTGAGGACAAGCAGGGCTCTGTACACTGAGGAAAAACAGGGCCCTCTAGACCAAGGAAGAGCAGGGCTCTGTACACTGAAGACAAGCAGGGCTCTGTACACTGAGGAAGAGCAGGTCTCTGTACACTGAGGACAAGCAGGGCTCTGTACACTGAGGAAGAGCAGGTCTCTGTACACTGAAGTCAAAAAGGGCTCAACATACTAAGCACAAGCAGGGCCCTGTACACTGAAGACAAGCAGGGCTCTGTACACTGAGGACAAGCAGGGCTCTGTACACTGAGGACAAGCAGGGCTCTGTAAACTGAGGACAAGCAGAGATCTGTACACTGAGGACAAACAGGGCTCTGTACACTGAAGACAAGCAGAGCTCTGTACACTGAAGACAAGCAGGGATCTGTACACTGAGGACAATCAGGGCTCTGTACACTGAGGACAAGCAGGGCTCTGTACACTTAAGACAAGCAGGGATCTGTACACTGAAGACAAGCAGGGCTCTGTACACTGAAGACAAACAGCGATCTGTACACTGTGGACAAGCAGGGATCTGTACACTGAGGACAAGCAGGGCTCTGTACAGTGAAGACAAGCAGGGCTCTGTACACTAAGATCAAGCAGAGTTCTGTACACTGAAGACAAGCAGGGCTCTGTACACTGAGGACAAGCTGGGCTCTGTACACTGAGACTCTGTGACACGTTCCCCACTCACACATTAACCATTTAATGTGTATGGTGGCCTTCTAAGTCTTCCATAAGATAACATATTGGGAGAAATAAGGATCAAGCAGTTAGAGTGCAACTATTCCTTTTGTTCTTGGGTGAGATACTTTATCATCAAGGAACTCTGCCAGCAGCATACCCCTCCCCGGTACATATAGTTACATAGTTAGATAGTTACATAGTCAGTACGGTTGAAAAAAGACATACGTCCATCGAGTTCAACCAGGGAATTGAAGGGTAGGGGTGTGGCGCGATATTGGGGGAAGAGATGGGATTTTATATTTCTTCATAAGCATTAATGTTATTTTGTTCCAGGAATGTATCTAACCCTGTTTTAAAGCTGTTAATTCTTCCTGCTGTGACCAGTTCCTGAGATAGACTGTTCTGTGTTGTCCCAGTACCGCATTCTATACGGTACCTGTTTATTTATGGGTCCCCATAGCCAGAGTCCCTAGGACTTACGGATCCCTGTTAGCCAGTCTACCCCTAGTCGCCTCTATTCTAGTGTATAAATCATAGGTTAATGTAAATAGGATAACATGCGTAAATAAATGGTTAATTACTTGTTTCCATTAGCGTTGCAGGACCTGCGGGTCATGTGACTAGGTGAACTCTATGGTATTAAGCTTAAGGACCTTTGGAGGCCCTGTGACATAAACAATCCCATTACACCATGTAATGGTGAATGGCAGATGTTCGGACCAATCAGATTTGCCCCGCCCCCTGCCCATATAAGGGAGCGGCGGCCATCTTCTCGCTTTCTTGTTCCTGGGTTGCTGAGCTAGCAACACCTCTCTTGTTCCTGGTCAAGCAAGCAAGCAAGACCTGTGCAGCAGCTATCGCAGTGAGTTAGGCCTGAGCCTTGTGGCAACGACTGAACAATTTAATTATAGAGTGTATCACTTCCCAAACACTCTGTAGCATCACTGGACCTAATAACTCCCCTAAATCCGGACGGATCTGCAAATCTCTTCCTAAATTCCGAGACTTTATGTCTAGCTCAAGGTCCGCAACTACTGCCAGTCACTAAGCAACCTAAGGACTGTTTGTATGAGACTGTTACTGTGCCGTGGATATTGCAAGCACTTCAGTAGAAGTTATTCAAGTTCAATCTCTTTGGGGACCTTCAGTTATTTTATGCACCTATCATTACTGGGAAGGGCGGTGATAGGCCGGAACACTGATTCAGCATACCAGCCCTCAGCCTGGCATCATGAACTCTAGGGTTAACATTAACCCCTTATATACCTATACCATACCACCACTACCATTCACCCCCCAAGGGCTACCACAGTTCCATATTCTTATGCTAAAGAAGGCGTGTCGCCCCTTGAGACTAAACCTTTTCTTCTCCAGACGGAGGGAGTGCCCCCTCGTCCTTTGGGGGGGTTAACCTGGAACAATTTTTCTCCATATTTGTATGTGCCATTTATATACTTATATACGTTTATCATATTCCCCCTTAAACGTCTCTTCTCAAGACTAAACAATTGTAACTCCTTTAATCGCTCCTCATAGCTAAGATGTTCCATGCCCCATATTAGTTTAGTCGCGCGTCTCTGCACCCTTTTCAGCTCCACAGTGTCCCTTTTATGGACAGGCAACCAAAACTGAACAGCATATTCCAGGTGAGGCCGTACCAATGCTTTATAAAGGGGGAGTATTATGTCCCTGTCCCTCGAGTCCATGCCTCTTTTTATACATGACAATATCCTGCGGGCCTTATAAGCAGCAGCCTGACATTGCATGCTATTCTGTAGTCTGTGATCTACAAGTACACCCAGATCCTTCTCTACCAGTGACTCTGCCAGTTTAATCCCCCCTAAGACATACGACGCATGCAGGTTATTAGTACCCAGATGCATAACTTTACATTTATCCACATTGAACCTCATTTGCCAAGTGGATGCCCAGACACTTAGTCTATCCAAGTCATCCTGTAACCTATACACCTCCTCTATAGACTGTACCCCCTCTATATACACAGCCCCCCTCTATATACACAGCCCCCCCTCTATATACACATCCTCTATAGACTGTACCGTGCTACAAAGCTTGGTGTCATCTGCAAAGATAGAAATAGAGCTGTTAATACCATCCTCTATATCATTGATAAATAAATTAAACAACAGCGGGCCCAGTACTGAACCTTGGGGTACACCACTAATTACCGGGGACCAATCAGAGTACGAATCATTGACCACCACTCTCTGGGTACGATCCATGAGCCAGTGTTCAATCCAGTTACAAACTAAAGTTTCCAAACCCAAAGACCTTAACTTACCTGTCAGACGTCTGTGAGGGACAGTATCAAATGCTTTAGCAAAATCGAGAAACACTATATCCACAGCCATTCCTCTATATACACAGCCCCCCCTCTATATACACAGCCCCCCCTCTATATACAGAGCCCCCCCCCCCTCTATATACACAGCCCCCCTCTATATCCACAGCCATTCCTCTGTCAAGGCTTCTACTCACCTCTTCATAAAAGCAAATTAGATTGGTTTGACAACTTCTATCCTTAGTAAACCCATGCTGGCTATCACTTATAATACAATTATCCCCTATGTATTCCTGTATGTAATCCCTTCTAAGTCCTTCAAACAATTTACCCACAATGCACGTTAAACTTACCGGTCTATAGTTTCCTGGGGATGACATTCGCCTTGTGCCAGTCCCTTGGTACAATACCACCAGTGAATCTCTAAATATCATGAACAGGGGTACAGGTATTACTGAACTTAGTTCTCTAAGAACTCTTGGGTGCAATCCATGTGGCCCTGGAGATTTGCTTACATTTATATTGCTTAACTTACCTTGTACCATTTCTACATTAAGCCAGTTCAGTACATCATACATGTGTATGGATTGATCAGGTGAGATAGCTTGTTGATGTTGAATTTCAAGTAGTCCGTAAAAAAAGTCTATAAAGTTCAGAATAAAAGAAACTTTCATGACCCCAGTATTGCCTCTATATCAGGACTGTCTCCTCTCAGAAAGCTTGAGACTGAAGAATGCAACCAGACTCCGGTGGCTCTCACTGCCTCTGTCTAGGTCCTCATGACTTGTATCAGATCTCTTCTGGGATATGTATCACCGGTGGATGCTGGTAAGGGTCTTGCAGACAATATTGGGTCTGTTCCCGATCCTGTGACACTGGATCTGGCACAGTGGATGCCCATGCTGGCCTAGCTGCATGGCATCCTCACTTTCAGATAACATGCCTCCTCTGGAGCCAGTGGCGTTGCTAGAGTTGGTGTCACCCGGTGCGGTAGAAAATGGTGTCACCCCCATACGTACCCCCTCCCCCCAGTAAGTTTTTAGCCTGTTGTGACAGACACCACTGTTGTAGCGCATTGTGAGAAATTCCAGTATAATAATCAGATATACCAGTTGCCACAGAATAGGAAAGTGTTAAAGAAGCTTTCACTATTGAAATATACAGCTCCCAGAATTACTTAAAGGGGTACTCCACTGGAAAACATTTACTTTTATATCAACTGGTGCCAGAAAGTTAAACAGATTTTTAAATTACTTCTATTTAAAATCTTAATACTTACAGTACTTATAAGCTGGTGTATGCTCCACAGGAAATTGTGTAGTTCTTTCCAATCTGACCACAGTGCTATTTGCTGACACCTCTGTCCATGTCAGGAACTGTCCATGTCAGGAACTGTCCAGAGGTGTCAGCACAGAGCACTGTGGTCAGACAGAAAAGAAATTAAAAAAGAAAATAACTTCCTGTGAATCGCTTATACAGCAGCTAATAAGTACTGGAAGGATTAAGATTTTTAAATAGAAGTAATTTACAAATCTGTTTAACTTTGTAGCACCAGCTGATTTAAAAAAATGTTTTCCAGTAGAGTACCCCTTTGAGCAGTGGTGAGGTTATGCTGGGAGTTGTAGTTTCACTGACCTAACTGTAGAACTGACAAGTGACTACAGCTCTGATAGGACATAGAGAGGAGAATGTACTATGATATCAGTGACTACAGGTGACGTCTTCTCTATAGCGAGGAGAATACACAATGATATCAGTGATTACAGGTGACGTCTTCTCTATAGTGAGGAGAATACACAATGATATCAGTGACTACAGGTGACGTCTTCTCTATAGTGAGGAGAATACACAATGATATCAGTGACTACAGGTGACGTCTTCTCTATAGTGAGGAGAATACACAATGATATCAGTGACTACAGGTGACATCTTCTCTATAGTGAGGAGAATACACAATGATATCAGTGATTATAGGTGACGTCTTCTCTATAGTGAGGAGAATACACAAGGATATCAGTGACTACAGGTTCCGTCTTCTCTATAGTGAGGAGAATGTACAATGATATCAGTGACTACAGGTTCCGTCTTCTCTATAGTGAGGAGAATACACAATGATATCAGTGACTACAGGTGACGTCTTCTCTATAGTGAGGAGAATACACAATGATATCAGTGATTACAGGGGACATCTTCTCTATAGTGAGGAGAATACACAATGATATCAGTGATTACAGGTGACATCTTCTCTATAGTGAGGAGAATACACAATGATATCAGTGACTACAGGTGACGTCGTCTCTATAGAGAGGAGAATGTACAATGATATCAGTGACGTCTTCTCTATAGTGAGGGGAATACACAATGATATCAGTGATTACAGGTGACGTCTTCTCTATAGTCTTCCCTTATCTAATTCAGATGGTACATACCGCCGGGACTTGTTCCAGCTAAAACTTCTCTGCAGAATGTGACGCCCAGACGTCTCCTCACTATGTCAGCGCATTCTTATCCTCTATATGAAAACAAGTATTATTATAAACCTGACAGACACTGTATCCTCTAAATATAATACTACTATACACTACACTCTTTGATTATAAACCTTCCATACACCATACCCACTGAATATAATACTACCACACACTGTACATTCTGAATATAATACCAACACATACTGTACCCTCTGAATATAAATCTGCCACATACTGTACCCACTGAATATAATACTACCACATACTGTACCCTCTGAATATAATACTACCACAAACTGCGCCCTCTGAATATAATACTACCACAAACTGCGCCCTCTGAATATAAATCTGCCACATACTGTACCCTCTGAATATAAATCTGCCACATACTGTACCCCTGAATATAATACCGCCACATACTGTACCCTCTGAATATAATACTTAGAGATGAGCGAACTTACAGTAAATTCAACTCATCACAAACTTCTCTGCTCGGCAGTTGATGTCTTTTCCTGCATAAATTAGTTCAGCTTTCAGGTGCTCCCGTGGGTTGGAAAAGGTGGATACAGTCCTAGGAGACTCTTTCCTATGAATGTATCCACCTTTTCCAGCCCACCGGAGCACCTGAAGGCTGAACTAATTTACGCAGGATAAGTCATCAACTGCCAAGCCGAGAAGTTTGTGACGAATCGAATTTACTGTAAGTTCACTCATCTCTAATAATACTACCACAAACTGCGCCCTCTGAATATAATACTACAACCCACTGTGCCCTCTGAATATAACACTACCACAAACTGCGCCCTCTGAATATAATACTACCACCCACTGTGCCCTCTGAATATAATACTACCACAAACTGCGCCCTCTGAATATAACGTTGCCATACAGTGCACCCTCTGAATATAATACCACAACCGCAGTAACACCCCTCAACATCCGTTAGCTGATGCTATTACCACGAGAGGGGGGTATTGGTGGTGTTGCTAGTGGATGATGGGGGTGCTACTACTGGGGGGGTGTTGCTGGAGGATGATGAGGGTGCTACTGGCCATCCCCCCCCTGGCAGTATCACCCCCATCATCCATTCGCAGGATCATCCTCCTGGCAGGAGCACCTCCATCATCCACCATCAGGATCTGCTGATGGAGGTGCTGCTGGGGGGGGGGTGTTGCTGGTGGATGATGAGGGTGCTACTGCCAGGGGGGAGCATTAGGTAGGCAGCAGTGCCCCCACATTAGGTAGGTCGCAGTTTCCCCACATTAGGCAGCATAGATTCCCCACATTTGATACCAGTTCCCCCACATTAGGTATGTACCAGTTTCCCCACATTAGGTAGCAATTTCCCCACATCAGGTAGCACAGATTCCCCACATAAGGTAGCGCAGATTCCCCACATTATGTAGCAATTTCCCCACATAAGGTAGCACAGATTCCCCATATTAGGTAGCATAGACTCCCCACATTAGGTAGCATAGACTCCGCACATCTGGTAGTAGTTTCCCCACATTAGGCCGCAGGTTCCCTTGCAGGTTCCCCACAATGGGTCAAAGTCTCCCCACAATAGATCGCTGGTTAAACACCCCCCCCCCCCCCCCCACACACACACACAAAAAAACACATACAACACAGAGACAAACACACACACAGTCTCACACACACAAGCATAGATAGAGACATACAGACAGAGAGACAGACATACACACTCACCCATCCAGCGCAGCGATCCTTCTCATCGGGCGCCGTGCGAGTGACGTAACTCACGTCCTCCTGCGCGGCCATGCGGTGTGACGTCAGGCCGGCGCAGACGTGGGAGCGGAGGACGGGCACAGTGCTGGTGAAGGTGAGGGGGGGGGCGTGATGACGGACGGGCGCACAGTGAAGGTGAAAGAGGGGGGGGGTTGCTGGCGGACGGGCGCACCGCACACACAGCGCGGGGGGGGGGGAGGTGCTGACGGATGGGAGGCCGATCGGGCACAGATGGGGGGGGGTGTGTCTGTGTAGCTGGGGAGGGAGGGGGGGGGGGTGCTGCGGAGCGTCTTGGTGTCACCCCATTAGGTTGGTGTCACCCGGTGCGGGCCGCACCCCCCGCACCCGGGTCGCAACGCCACTGTCTGGAGCTTCTAATGGATACACTCTTCCTTGGCAAGAAACCCAGACCTCTCCTTGAGGAACCCATGCCAAATTTAACTAGGGATGACTGCGATTCTCTCCGATGCCAGGTAAGTGACACAAGTGGTCAACTGCACCAACTATTTAAAATGCATATTTTTTATTTATTGTTTTGTATGTTGAGTTATTTCTTGTTTTATTTTTAGTATTAAAGAGGTACTCCGGTGGAAATATTATTTATTTTAAATCAACTGATGCCAGAAAGTTAAACAGATTTGTAAATGACTTCTATTAAAAAATCATTACCCTTCCAGTACTTTTTAGCAGTTGTATGCTACAGAGGAAATTATTTTCTTTTTGAATTTCTTTTTTGTCTTATTTTTTTGTCCACAGTGCTCTGATACGGGCATCAGGTGTCAGCAGAGAGCACTGTGGACAAGACAAAAAGAAATTAAAAAAGAAAAGAATTTCCACTGTAGCATACAGCTGCTAAAAAGTACTGGAAGGGTAAAGATTTTTTAATAGAATTACTTTACAAATCTGTTTAACTTTCTGGCACCAGTTGAATTAAAAACTAAAAATTCCCCCAGAGTTCCCATTTAAGGGTAGGAGGGCACATTATATTAACCTTTCTTTTATTTTATGATTAAGCGGATCCTTATCCCTACCTTACATGACAATGCCTCGAACGGGGAACGGCCAAGGCTAATGTAAACCTCCTAATGACATTGTAATCCTGTTTATAACACCTACTGATAATGAGGGGTGAGTTAATTATCCCTGATGATCTCCTTATAACCTGCCTATTTGATCATCATCTCAGTATGACACAAAAGACAATACTCATCTGGGGGGTCTTAATGGGACTAGTACATTATAAAGATAGACTTTAATCTACTGATGGCTTTATCCAGTACAAGACAATACCTGTCCTGTCCATAGGCGTAAAACTATCCAGACTTCCAACAGAAAACTTTATTGTGTGTTGTATTAAAGGAGTACTTCGCTGCTAGACATCTTATCCCCTATCAAAAGGATAGAGGATAAGATGTCTAAAAGCGGGGGTCCTGCCGCTGGGGCACCACGATTTCCCGCCGCACCCGGCGTTCTACACGTCGGGTTCCTGCGGCAGTGGTCGTGATGTCATAACCACGCCTCCTCCATTCATGTCTATGAGAGGGGGCGTGTTGTTACGACACACCCCCTCTAATAGAAATGAATGGAGGGGGCGTGGTGTGACATCATGAGGGGGCATGGCCTTGAAGTCACGATCACAGCCTCCGGCTCAGAGCATTCTGAACAAAATGTCCAAAACACTGGAGTTGAATGGGACCCCATTAGAGATGAGCAAAATTTTCAAAAATTCGATTCGGCTGATTCGCCGAAAAGTTCGTTTCGATCCGAATTTATTCGCAGCGAATCGATATTAAAAAAGGCTATTTCTAGCCTACATACAGCCTCTATAGGGGTATAGAACACTTTGCTGTGTCCTAAAACGCATATGGAGTGTGCTGGGGTAGTGAAATAATACTGTTATTCAGAATAGCATGCAGATTACCGGCATCGCTCTTAGAATCACTGCTGCACAGCAGCACAATGACAGAGCCTGGTGGTGGCATCAGTGTCAGGAGACCATATAGTGACTGAATGACATAGCGTGGACATGTTTGCAGCAGGAGGAGACCATTTAGTGGCTGAATGGCACAGCGTGGAGTTGGCTGATGCGCTAGTACACTACACACCAGGGCTTCACAATCCCCCCCAAAAAATAACACAATATATGACATTTTTGACAAAGATTTCTCATTGGTAGCACCCGCTATCCCAAAATTTGAAATTAACAGACCCAGGCCCCACCTCTGCGGCATTAGGAACCCATATATTGCCTGAAGGACACAGCCTGGAGTTGGCTGATGCACCAGTACACACCAGGGCTTCACAATCCCCTCACAAAAACAACAACATTTTAGAAATGTTTTAAAGAAATACCTTTGTGTAAGAACAAGCACATATCCAACAGTTCACAAGACTCTATAATGCAGGACGGTGGACCACCCAAAGACATTCTTCTCAAAAATAATAAACCACACTGTTACGCCGAGCTCTCCGGGTCCCCGCTCCTCCCCGGAGTGCTCGCAGCGTTCTCTTATTCACAGCGCCCCGGTCAGACCTGCGCGCGCTCCGGGTCTCTGCGATTTAAAGGGCCACTGCGCCACTGATTGGCGCAGCAGGCCTAATCAGTATCCTCACCTGTGCACTCCCTACTTATACCTCACTTCCCCTGCACTTCCTTGCTGGATCTTGTTGCCATTGTGCCAGTGAAAGCGTTTCCTTGTGTGTTCCTAGCCTGTGTTCCAGACCTCCTGCCGTTGCCCCTGACTACGATCCTTGCTGCTTGCCATGACCTTCTGCTACGTCCGACCTTGCTCTTGTCTACTCCCTTGTACCGCGCTTATCTCAGCAGTCAGAGAGGTTGAGCCGTTGCCGGTGGATACGACCTGGTTGCTACCGCCGCTGCAAGACCATCCCGCTTTGCGGCGGGCTCTGGTGAATACCAGTAGCAACTTAGAACCGGTCCACCGACACGGTCCACGCCAATCCCTCTCTGGCACAGAGGATCCACCTCCAGCCAGCCCAATCGTGACACACACAATGTTTGAAATTTTTTTACAAAAACTAATTCAATATGTGTATAAGCGCATCTGTCTCCAAAAGATCAGATCACCAAAGGATTTTTTTCGCCCAAAATGATGAAGCAGAGTTAATCCCTGTCCGTATTTTTTATATTTTTATATTTTTTAATTTTCATTAAAAAATCACACGCAACAAGCATTCCGTTGTGTAACAATTAGCATTCTGGAAAATTCAATTTTATTACTGATAAAATTATCAGTAAATAAAAAAAAAAACACTGCCCAAGAGTGTTTAATTACCCCATACATTGCACCAGGAGCAGTAAAGAGTAGGCCTCAGCAGTACCCAAGAGGCTTTAATAACCCCCTACCTTTGCACGATCAATTGCGAGATCGAGCAATACCAGGTGTGTTATGCCCTCTGATTTCCGGGGCCGCAGGCGCGCTCCACTGAACGGATTAGGGTGTGTCCATCTTTGTTTGTAGCACCAGCAATCCAAAATTTTTAAATTCCCAGACCAAGGCCCCACCTCTGCGGCATCAGGAACCCATTTCTTGCCTGAAGGACACAGCCTGGAGTTGGCTGATGCACCAGTACACACAGGGCTTCACAATCCGCCCCAAAATCAACAAAATTGTATACAATTTTTTTTTTAAATTTACAACTTTGTGTAAGCATAAGCGCATATCCAACATTTCAGAAGACTCTATAAGGCAGGACGGTGGACCACCCAAAGACTTTCTTCTCAAAAAAAATGAACCACACAATTGTTGAATTTTTTTTTTTTAAATTGAAATTCCTAGACCCAGGCCCCACCTCAGTTGCATCAGTAACCCATAGATTGCCTGAAAGACACAGCCTGGAGTTGGCTGATGCACGAGTACACACCCGGGCTTCACAATCCACCCCAAAAAAACACCAATTTTTTTGAAATTGTCTGACAAAATACCCTTTTGTTAAAACAAGCGCATATACAGCAGTTCAGAAGACTCTATAATGCAGGACGGTGGACCACCCAAAGACATTCTTCTCTAATATAATAAAACACACAATATGTTACATTTTTTTAAATAATTGAAATTCCAAGACCAAGGCCCCACCTCTGCTGCATCAGTAACCCATATATTGCCTAACGGACACAGACTGGAGTTGACTGATGCACGAGTACACACAACACACCCGTCACCCGGGCTTCACAATCCACCCCAAAAAAACTCAAATTTTTTTGAAATTGTCTGACAAAATACCTTTTTGTTAAAACAAGCGCATATACAGCAGTTCAGAAGACTCTATAATGCAGGACGGTGGACCACCCAAAGACATTCTTCTATAATGTAATAAACCACACAATATGTAACATTTTTTTAAATAATTGAAATTCCAAGACCAAGGCCCCACCTCTGCTGCATCAGTAACCCATATATTACCTAACGGACACAGACTGGAGTTGACTGATGCACGAGTACACACTACACACCCGTTACCCGGGCTTCACAATCCACCCCAAAAAAACACAAAATTTTATTGAAATTGTCTGACAAAATACCTTTTTTTTTAAAAAAACAAGCGCATATCCAACATTTCAGAAGACTCTATAAGGCAGGACGGTGGACCACCCAAAGACTTTCTTCTCAAAAAAAATGAACCACACAATTGTTGAATTTTTTTTTTTTTAAATTGAAATTCCTAGACCCAGGCCCCACCTCAGCTGCATCAGTAACCCATAGATTGCCTGAAAGACACAGCCTGGAGTTGGCTGATGCACGAGTACACACCCGGGCTTCACAATCCACCCCAAAAAAACGCCAATTTTTTTGAAATTGTCTGACAAAATACCCTTTTGTTAAAACAAGCGCATATACAGCAGTTCAGAAAACTCTATAATGCAGGACGGTGGACCACCCAAAGACATTGTTTTCTAATATAATAAAACACACAATATGTAAAAAAATTTTAAATAATTGAAATTCCAAGACCAAGGCCCCACCTCTTCTGCATCTGTAACCCATATATTGCCTAACGGACACAGACTGGAGTTGACTGATGCACGAGTACACACAACACACCCGTCACCCGGGCTTCACAATCCACCCCAAAAAAACTAAATTTTTTTTTAAATTGTCTGACAAAATACCTTTTTGTTAAAACAAGCGCATATACAGCAGTTCAGAAGACTCTATAATGCAGGACGGTGGACCACCCAAAGACATTCTTCTATAATGTAATAAACCACACAATATGTAACATTTTTTTAAATAATTGAAATTCCAAGACCAAGGCCCCACCTCTGCTGCATCAGTAACCCATATATTACCTAACGGACACAGACTGGAGTTGACTGATGCACGAGTACACACTACACACCCGTTACCCGGGCTTCACAATCCACCCCAAAAAAAACGCAAAATTTTATTGAAATTGTCTGACAAAATACCTTTTTTTTTTTTTTTTAAAAACAAGCGCATATACAGCAGTTCAGAAGACTCTATAATGCAGGATGGTGGACCGCCAAAAGACATTCTTCTCAAAAATAATAAACCACACAATGTTTGAAATTTGGTTAAAAAAATTATTACATGTGTGTAAGCGCATCTGTCTCCCAAAAATCAGATGACAAAAGGATTCTAATCGCCAAAAATGATTAAGCAGAGTTAATCCCTCTCCATCTATTTTTTTTTTCCATAAAAAAATCACATGCAACAAGCGTTCCATTGTGTAATGGTTAGCATTCTGCAAAATTAAATTTTATTTCTGATAAAATTACCAGTAAATTTAACAATAACACTACCCAAGAGTGTTTAATTACACCATACATTGCACCAGGAGCAGTCCGGAGTAGGCCTCAGCAGTACCCAAGAGGCTTTAATAACCCCTAACCTTGCCCGATCAATTGCGAGATCGAGCAATAACAGGTGTGTTGTGGCCTCAGATGTCCTGGGCCGCACTAGCGCTCCACTGAACGGATTAGCATGTCTCTATCTTTCAAGGACAGGTGCGTGTTGCACACTGAAACCAGTTCGTGATAGGGATCTGTGATTGCAATTATTTAACCTTAAAACGAGGAATTACCAGTAAGTGAGGGTCATAAGCTGGCGTTGATTAAGTCCCTGCCCTTTGTACACACCGCCCGTCGCTATAAGCGATTGGATTAGTTAGTGAGTTGGTTAGTGAGGTCCTCGGATCGGCCCAGGCGGGGTAGGAGAAGGCCCTGGCAGAGCGCCGAGAATTTAACGATCATTGTTGAAATTTGCATTAAGCATGTATTTAGCTACTGCTAAACATCCAAAAATTTAAGGCCCAAGGCCAGAGGCACCAGGGAGGCAAGTAGTTCCTGAAAGACACAGAATGAGTCTGGAGCATGCATTTGCAGTACCCAAGAGGGTTTTCATAACCCCTTACATTTAAAGATCAATGTTTACATTTGCATTAAGCATGTATTTAGCTACTGCTAAACTTCAAAAAATTATAGGCCCAAGGCCTGAGGCACCAGGGAGGCAAGTAGTTTGTGAAAGACACAGAATGAGTCTGGAGCAGTCATTTGCAGTACCCAAGAGGGTTTCATAACCCCTTACATTTAAAGATCAATGTTGACATTTGCATTAAGCATGTATTTAGCTACTGCTAAACTTCAAAAAATTATAGGCCCAAGGCCAGAAGCATCAGTTTTCCCCATATTAGGAGCATAGTTGTCCCCCAGATTAGGCAGCATACTTGTCCCCCAGATTAGGCAGCATAGATGTCCCCCAGATTAGGCATCATAGATGTCACCCAGATTAGGCAGCATAGATGTCCCCCAGATTAGGCAGCATAGATGTCCCCCAGATTAGGAGCATACTTGTCCCCCAGATTAGGCAGCATAGATGTCCCCCAGATTAGGAGCATACCTGTCCCCCAGATTAGGCAACATAGATGTCCCCCAGATAAGGAGCATACTTGTCCCCCAGATTAGGCAGCATAGATGTCCCCCAGATTAGGCAGCATAGATGTCACCCAGATTAGGCAGCATAGATGTCCCCCAGATTAGGAGCATACTTGTCCCCCAGAGTAGGCAGCATAGATGTCCCCCAGATTAGGAGCATGCTTGTCCCCCAGATTTGGCATCATAGATGTCCACCAGATTAGGAGCATAGTTGTCCCCCAGATTAGGAGCATAGTTGTCCCCCAGATTAGGCAGCATAGATGTCCCCCAGATTAGGCAGCCTAGATGTCCCCCAGATTAGGCAGCATAGTTGTCCCCCAATCAGCACGGGCCGGTCAGAGTCAATCAAAGGGCCGTATGTGGCAAGCGGGCCGTACAATGCCCAGGTCTGCCCCAGAGGGTTTCATAACCAACCACAATAGAGAAAATGTTGTTGTAGGAGCATGGTCAATCTACTCAGACCCATCTGTCATTGGTGGCTGGAAATCCTGGCTGATCCATCCTTGATTCATCTTGACAAACGTCAGTCTTCGAGTTCGCTTTGGGCTGACTATGGCCCCGGCCGCACTAAACACCTGCTCTGATGGCACACTACTGTCCGGGCAGGACAGCTTTTCCAGGGCAAACTCCGCTAGTTGCGGCCATAAATTGAGTTTGGCTGCCCAGAAGTCCAGCGGATCTTCAACGGTTGTTGGCAGGGTCATGTCGAGGTAAGCCACCACCTGCTGCTGATGAGTAGCTTCACTATGCGGCTGAAGGAAGCTACTCATCAGCGACTGTAGACTCAGGCTGCTGCTGATTGAGCCTGTACTGCTCCTACCACCCCTCCCCTCTCCAGCAGCCGTGGCAGTGGAAGGTGAGCGCAGAGGGCCCCCCGAGTCAGACCTGCGAGTGGATGGACCATGTGACCGATAGGCATCGGCCAACCGACTACGTAGAAGCTCCCTGAAGTAGGTCAGTTTGTCCTCCCTCTCAGTGGGTGTAAAAAAGGCCCCCATTCTGGGCCGGTAGCGAGGGTCTAATAAGGTGGAGATCCAGAAGTCATCGCGCTGACGAATTTTGACAATTCTGGAGTCACTACACAAGCAACTCAACATGCATCGTGCCATTTGTGACAGTGACTTGCTGGGACTACCTGCCTCCATCTCCACTGCATACTGCCATGGTGTGTCTGGGTCCTCTGTCTCGCCTCCCTCGTAATAACCCTCCAGCTCCTCTGGCTGCTCCTGCTCCTCCTCTCCTGTCCAATGACCAGAAACACCGGCCATCTCATCCACCGTAAACTGTGCTCCTCTCTGCCCCTCATCATCGTCCTCCAGTTCATCCCCCACAGGACTCATGTAGCCTTTTGATTTAGGCGCAACATCTCCATTGCCGTGACCAGCCATGTTTTCAATCATTTTTTGGAGTAAATGTAGGAGTGGAATTACGTCGTTAATGGAGTAATTCGAGCGTCTAACAAAAAATGTGGCTTCCTCAAAGGGCCTCAGCAAACGGCAGGTGTCACGTATGAGCTGCCACTCGTTCACATTGAAGTTACACAGGGGAGTACTCCTATCTGCTTGTATCATCAAAAAATCCGTGATGGCTTTTCTTTGTTCGTATAGCCTGTCCAACATATGGAGGGTGGAATTCCAACGTGTGGCAACGTCACAAATGAGACTATGTTGTGGGATACCGTTCTAACGCTGCAGCTCAAGCAAAGTGTGCTTTACTGTGTACGAGTGGCTGAAGTGCATGCACAGTTTCCTTGCCATTGTCAGGACGTCTTGCAAATGGGGTGAAGACTTGATGAACTTCTTGACAACCAGATTAAACATGTGTGCCATGCAGGGCGAATGGTTCACACTTCCTTGTCGCAGCGCGGCCACAATGTTCTTCCCATTGTCGGTCACCATGGTTCCCATTTCCAGATTTCATGGAGTAAGCCATACTCGGATTTCTTCCCTAATGAACTTTAGCAGTTCCTCCCCTGTGTGACTCCGTTCGCCAAGGCAAACCATGTGAAGGATGGCTTGACACCGCTGTGCCCTACACACGTGGTACGATGAAGGGCCACCGAGATTTGGACGTGCAGTGGAGGCCGAGGACACAGGGAAGAAGGAGGAGGAGGCGCACACTGTAAAAGGACCAACTGCCTGGGAGCGAGAGCGTGGAGGAGGAAGCGTTTGACCTGTCCAAGTTGCTGTTGTGGCTGTGCAGGAACAACATTTACCCAGTGGGCCGTAAAAGACATGTATTGTCCCTGCCCGTAGTTACAGCTCCACACGTCGGCGCTGCCGTGCACTTTTGAACACACCGACAGGCTCAAGGACTGGCCCACCTTCTCTTGTACAAACTTATGCAGAGCTGGTACTGCCTTCTTCGCAAACAAATGACGGCTTGGGACTCTCCACCTTGGCTCGGCACAAGCCATTAATTCCCTGAAAGCTGCAGAGTCCACCAGTTGGAAAGGGAGGGACTGCAACACCAGCAACTTGGACAGGAGCACATTCAACTTCTGCGCCGTTGGATGAGTGGGCGCATACTGTTGTCTCTTGGACATGGCTTCGCCGATCGATTGTTGGCGGAATGGCTGACTACGAGCGGAAGAAGCAGGAGCGCAGGAGGGTTTGACACAATGCTCCCTTCGGCTGAGGTGGTGGAGCCTTGGCTGGATGACGGAGGGAGCGGATAGCCACTGGGTGATGCGGCAGGCTGGACCACTACCTCGGAGCCATGGTTATCCCAGGCCGTTTATGGTGGCGAATCATGTGTTGACGCAGGGCCGTAGTGCCGAGATTGGGACCCTGGCCACGTTTCACTTTCTGCCCACATATTTTGCATGTGACTACGCTAAGATCCTCCGGATTCTTTATGAAGAACAACCACACTGCAGAGTAGCTGATTTTCCCACCCACAGTTCGCACTATTTCACTGCTATTGGCGCCGTCTCCAGGAACCCCTGTTCCATTACCTCCCTGAATGGTAGCTTGCCGCGAAGCAGGTGGTCTCCCCCTGGCACGTTTGGCTCCTGAATTTCCACTACTGCCACCACCACGCTGATTGCCAACCGTGCTACCGCCTTGCTGCCGCATAGACAAAGAGCAAATCTCTTCTCCTGATGATGATGAAGCCCCAGCTTTTGCACCCGGCTCCCAATTGCGATCGGCTTCATCATCATCAAAAGATATGTGCACGTCACTGATGTCCTCTTCGTATTCCACAACAGTGTCTGCCTCAGGACCCTGAGCAATTGAAACACCGCCTCCCACGTCACTCTCTGCATCAATACTTGCCCGCCTTGCGGAGCAAGGGACGCATGTCTCCTCACATTCTTGGCTGCCCATTAGATGCTGACTGTCCTCTATTACATCGTCCTCACTAAATAGTGGAGCTGAACCCAAAGCATGAGATACTTCTTTGGGAGAGGGAACAGCATAGGACAAAGGCAATGGGATTACGGGGACTGCTCCCAGGCCATGCCAACTGAGGGTTGTGTCTGAGGAACCCACTGACTCTTGACTGGGGTTGTCACATGTCGCTTGTGATGATGGGGATGAGTGTGCAAACCAATTGACGAGGAGAGATGGGTTGACTACACGACCGCTGGGTGTTAACGGGAGCTCAGGCCTATTGCTGCGACTCCTGCTGCCACTCGCCCCAAGTCTGCTGCCAACTCTGCCTGACGTATGTAGGCCTCTGCCCCTTCTCTGTGCACGTCCTGGCACTTCCCTGCCTGACATACTTAGTGCATTTATGAGGGTATAGAACAGCAGCAGGCGATTACTTATGGCTGTCCTTTCAAAGTATATAGGCCCTAGACAGAATAACAGTTACTAAATAGTACACTCCTTTGTTGTATGTATGCCCTTTGCAATGATGAGCGCACTGTTAAGCGTATTTGTATGCAGGAAAAACTTTTTTTTTCTTTAATACACCGACAGGTGTATAACGTGTGATATAACATTTAATTTAGCACAGAGACAGAAAAAAAGGTGGTATATGGTACTCTATTTGCTTGTATTTAGGCCCTTTGCATTGATAAGGCCACTGTTAAGCGTATTTTTACGCAACCTTTTTTTTCTTTAATACACCGGCAGGTGTATAACGTGTGGTATAACACTGAATTTAGCACAGAGTCAGAGTCAGAGACAGAGTGACAGGTGAAAAATGGTAAAAAGGCACTAAAGTCCACACTAATATGACTTATTTCTGAACAGCAGCAGGACCCAACAGTGCAGCACCACCAAAAAAAAAATCCAGGGATTAAACCCAAATTGCACTCTGTCGCACAATTCTGAGCAGCAGAAGATTTGTGGAGAAAAAAAAACTCAATAGAGCTGAAAAATGAGGAGATGAGATGCTTCAGAAAGTTCAGGCAGCTTGGAGACCTGTATGAGGCAGCTGACAGCTATCTGCCCCTCTCTGCTGCAATGCTCAATAACGTGAATAGGAGGTTTAGCAATCAATGATCCTACTCAGAGTAACAGCACAGCACTCTGCACTCCTGCCTTTCCCTAATGCTGATGTGACTAGCAGTTGCAGTGTAACGCTGTGGTATGAGCTATTCACACACACGCAGTCCCGTCCTCTCCATCTGAGTGCATAGATGAAATGAAGAGAGGCAAGATGGCCGCCGATTATATAGGGGCTGTGACATCACAGGGGTCAGTGAATACTGATAGGCTGCATCTCACATGTGGTTCAGGGTCAGCCCACCTACCTTCATTCCCGCCGCTGTTTCCCGCCCTCCCATAATCCCCTGCCCCATATACTCACACGTGGATCCGCCATTTTAGGCCTCCAATAGCCTGGAATGCTGTAAAATGGAGTTTAATGAAGCGATTCGTGTGATAGAATCGTGGTGATATTCATATTCGTTGCGAATCGAATTTTTCATGAAATTCGTAACGAATTCGGGTTCGTCAACTTCGATTCGCTCATCTCTAGACCCCATGCAAAAAAAATCCAATGATCGACTGACAAACACATTGGCTGATCAGTGAGATTGAGCACCACCAAAAATACTCACTGAAGTGAACAACATTTACTTACAATTAATAAGCTATATAAAGACTCTTTTTAGCAAGTTGATAAGTTATTTTATCAGGCAACCTCTCCAGTCTACCCCCAGCAATCTCCAAAATCTCCCCATGAGTACTAAAATCTCTCTATAGGAGCAGCGGAAAACTCCAGTCCATCGCTCATGTATCTCTGGCGCTCTCAAAGAGCATGGGGTTGAGACACCTCCTCCATGCATTCCTTATTGGAGGGGAAGAAACACTTCAATCACAGACACTCGACAGACCCATATGGACATATTTAACAAAGTATACATGAACGGGGAATGACTGACTAAAGTGTGGGTATTAGGGACATGGGAGAAAGTATGTTGAAAGGATACCATTCTCATTATCAATCCGAAAAAAGACTGACCAACCACCTAATGTGTATGGAGACCTCCCAATTCTTCCCCAACAGATGAGCAGATGATAGTGGGGGGGGGGGGGGTGTTGACTGACAGCTATCATATCTGTATGGCGTTAATATTGTCCATACATTTTAAATTGCTATTGGCCAAATTCTCAAGTAACTGATAGCTATTCCTCCCTATGTCTCAATACACATACCCACCGGGCTTGTGCATGTATTTTAAGTGTCTGGAGTGTAAACCAGTGTCTGGAGGTGGATTATTACCCCTCAGAACAGAAGGATCAGACATGTTGACATTCATCAGCCCTACACAGTATATGGCCAACCTGTCAAATCAGTGTGTTAGGCCCACATAAGCCTAATGTGTATGGCTACCTTAAGAAGTTGTTATGTCTTCTTTTGTAGGACTATTTGATGGAAATGTCTACCTCAATGCCTTGTTTAAAGGAAAACTGTTAGCTTCTTTAGTGCAGGGGGGGGGGGGAGAAAGCTGACAGTTTTCCTTTAAGACACAGGAAAAAGGTCATATTTTAAGGTACAGTTTGACAGGCTTGCGGAAGGTTATCAATCAAATGTCCTATGATACCCAGTAGTTTCACAGGATCTGTCTTTGTGAAGAGTCACATATTTTTAGAGTTGTTTTGGTCGATATTTCCATATAAATTGGTTTGTAATGGACGCAGGGGTCAAGTCCTGGGAAAAAAGTGTAGGAAATCACTCAAGATTTCCACTCAAGGGCTGGTCCTACAGGACTCCCGCTAATGGGAACAGTGTCCCTGCTGTGGAAAAAGTGCAGGAACTCCGTTCCCATGCTTTCCTGTAGGACTTCAGCCCTGAATGGACAGCTTGTTATAGAGAGGTTCTCCGAAGCACTGAACCCTTCTCCATGGTGGCCATATTACAAAGAGCATAAAAAGAGGGCTTGTCTTCACGTAACACCTTTTATAAATACTAAGGCAGAGTTATGGCTCAAAAATAACTTTATATGGCTAGATTCTTCAATTGTTCCCAATCCCTAACCCTAAAATTGTAGATCAGCCACGACATCCGTTAAAATCTCACTTCAGATCCATGAGTCGCTCTTATCTAAGTATCGTCTGGAAGTATTTTTGGGATGGTATCTGTTTTCTGTCGGTTAGCAATGAGAAGGTTGGAAAAAGTTTATGACATTCCTAATAAGGTTTTCACTCAGATGATGTACATTCGCAGCCGTACAAATTGGGATTACCATAAATAGCCCCTGTACGTCAGCCCGATAGGACGACTGATACTTAACTTGTCCCCAGGTGGAGGTTAGAAGCCTCTGCGGCAGATAAGACTTTGCCTTTCTGTATTGATGTTGAAGCCCGTATCATCTGGAAGGAGAAAGAACAGAGAAGAACCAGATAGAGATATCTGCAGAAGAAGACTCTTGTGAAGATGAACCACAAGAAATCCCAGGTGATAGCGCTGTTCGGTGAGCACAAGAGTGTTATCTGCAGACCACACACTTTGATATAGTGAATATATTTATCAACAGAAATCAAGTGTAGAAAGTGAAAAGAACGTACTCACCCATGATGAACTTGGTTGTAGAACTTTATTCTCCATGAAAGCAAACAAGGTACAGGGGGTAGAAACTGAGGAGCAACCTCGCGGCAACAGACTGTTTCCTGCGCCAAAGCGCGCTTGGGCACAGGAAACAGTCTGTTGCCGTGAGGTTGCTCCTCTGTTTCTACCCGCTGTACCATGTTTGCTTTTGTGGAATAAAGTTCTACAACCAAGTTCTTTACGGGTGAGTACGTTCTTTTCAATTTCTACATGCTAGAACAGCACCCCTGTGTCAGTCCCAATACGAGGTGAAGCAGCAGCTTTCTATGTAGACTTGTTTATACAGGAGGGGTGGAATACCCCTTTAACATTTGTCTAAACTGTACGGCTAGTCCAATGGTCACTTCTCTCTAGAATTCTGAAATGTTTATTGTCTAGATCTTCTACAATTTGGGGTTTGTCTATGATTTTTTTGTCATTGTTTAAGCCTCTGGGTATTCTGTAGGGTTTCCCGTGTCCTTGAATATCTTGAAACTTTAGGTCTTGTATCCACATATCGAAACCTCTCTGAACTGTCCATCTAGATTGTCCTTTGCGCATTTGGCTGTCAGAACACATTAGAGGCACAGTAAGCCATCCAGACTGGCCATTTTTGGCCAAAATGGATGACTTCATAATGTCTATGGGAATGCCCTGCTCGTTCACGATGGCAGATGTAAAGGGACAGCAGGTTTAGCCATTGACTAAGGTTTGGCCTTCAGCCAAGCTTGAATGGAGAGATTTAGACAGCAGTTGACATCCAACATTCCCGATCCTTTTCTCCCCCAACAGTTGCTGTCGGAAGAGAGTCACCATAGACAGTCATTCAGTCTTGCCGAAATATGGGTACAGTCAACTTTTCTCTAATGTGTATGGGGGCCCTTAGAGACAAGTCCTTCCTTCTCTTTCTTCACTCTGAGTCCAATGCCAGGATCCATATAAGGAGACATGCATATTAAATTTGGCCATGCCCGCTCTTTGGGTAGGAGTCAAAATAAAATGGCATCAGTCACAAACCTTCTGGGATTTGATTGCGGAGAAGATTGGTCTGATAAGTAAAGTGTAAGTCAACAGTGCTGTGTTGTACCTGGGTGTTCCCTGCAGTGATAGACAGGTTATCTGATGACCGGTCACAGGGTTTTTGTTAAACCCTTATCTGCCTGGTAGGTGTGAAGCTGATAGTAAGTCCAGGTCCTGGTTCTGTGTCTGTCCCAAAGAAAACAATCTAAGTCTGTGGATTAGACACAGAGATTAACTATATAAAGTAAACCCTATAGTAATAAGTGGAGGGTAGACTGTAATTTAGTTTATTAGATATACAGATCTGGGCCTATTATCATTTCTATGACCACTCTCGGAGTTTACACACTGACTAATGCCCAGTCAGATAAAAGCCTCAGTGATGAATTATCAGGATGTTATCATTCACATTAAATAAAAACTACCCATACACATAAGATAAAGGTTGATCATAATGACTGATTTTGGTTTCTTTCTTTTTTATTTATTGGATATTTCTTTGTAATTACTAAATATTTGTGGGACCATACCTTGGAAATGGTTTTAGGTGGGTTGATATGTACATAAATCCTATGTTCATCTGTCTAGTTATGTGTATGGGCATCCTAAAGCTGGCCTTACACATTGGATAATGTCATCCAAATCTGCAGACTTGGGCAGGACCAGTCATCTAATGAGTATGGGGGGGGGGGGACAGATCTCTCCTGACAGATGATGGTGCAGTGCAGAATCGGGCACTTGGGTTTCAATGCAGAATCCTTTTCTTCTCATGAGAACAAATACATGTTAAGCCAAGTGTATGGGTCAGAGGGGAGAGGTAATTGTCAGCCAAATGGGCAATTGACCCTCAGTTAGTAAAATGTACAGCCAGTCTTAAAGGGGTACTCCAGTGGGGGGAAAAATTCATATCAAATGGCTTCAGAAAGGTAAACAGATTTGTAAATTACTTCTATTAAAAAAATGTTAATCCTTCCAGTACTTATCAGCTGAGGAGTTCTTTTCTGCCTGACCACAGTGCTCTCTGCTGACACCACTGTCTGTGTCAGGAACTGTCCAGAGTAGGAGCAAATACCCATAGCAAACCTCTCCTGCCCTGGACAGTTCCTGACATGGACAGAGGTGTCAGCAGAGAGCACTGTGGTCAGACTAAAAAGAACTACTCAACTTCCTCTGGAGTATACAGCAGCTGATACGTACTGGAAGGATTAAGATTTTTTCATTTACAGAATATTTCAGTAATTTACAAATCTGTTTAACTTTCTGGCACCAATTGACTTTTAAAAAATAGTTTTCCACCAGAGTACCCCTTTAAGGCACCCACAGACTCTTATAGGACCCTTTTCCACAGGCCTTCAGTTTCAGACGGAATCCAGACATGTGCTATGTGTAATGTTATACGTTAGGGTCTCAATGTGCCACCATCAAAGTAGTGATACTCATCATCTAATGTGTATTAGGATGCTTCTACTTTCCATCGATGGCAGATGTTGATTTAAAGAAGGATTAGCATGTAAGATTTTACCATGCCGTTTCTTTTTTCTCACAGGAGATAGGAATCTGTCGGAGGTGTTTGGTGGGGCTTAATCCCCATTACCAACACAGAGACACTTGGCTGAACCGAGCGAATATGTGTATGGGGAGAAGGGGAGGAAGACAGATATTATAAGTGTATGGCCACCTTTAAGATGCTTCCAGGCAGTGGGATAGTAAGTTGAAGATTTGTCTCATAAGGAAAAGCCTTGTTCACAAGCCCTGACAAGACAAATAAAGATCTCTGAGTTGGTGTTTCCCGCTTGCTAACCCCCTCTATATATTACATATATTACATCATTGCCCAATCATTTAACTGATCATGAAACATTTTTAACCAAAAATTGTCTAGTTTCTATATAATCCAGCATCTCAAAACTTCAAGGTTGTCAAACATCTCCCGTAATTTAAAAAAAACGGCCAAACACTTCAGCATGACCTGATGTCGGACAGATTTCTAGAAACTTTTACTGATCTAATTAACTAGAGATTATTCATGGAAGAGTAAACATGTCATGACAACGACGAACGCTACGGGTCCGGATGGTACAGGTTTATGGCTAGAGAATCGGACAGGCTCGTTGTTATTATCCTGATAATTTATGGACTCATTAAGATTGGGCCTGGACCATCTGAGATAGTTCATTTCCAGCTCTCTCTTAATCATATAAACAAGACATTACCTTCTAGTTTCTCTGGTTAGTTTCCGAGACAACACCCAAATAAAAGTGGCCATACACCTTCAATGGCTGTCAACCCAATATTTGTTCAGTTGTCAGCTATTTCTCCAGTTCCCCAGATACCCATGAATGTTCAGTCGAGCACTTATGCAATGTAATCTTAGTGAATAACAAGGGGTAAGCTGCTGCCAGAACATTGGGGTAAGGCAGTTTAACTTAAATATGTATACCTGACCCCTTTGACCCCCCCCCCCCCCCAACATCGTCAGTCGGGGGACAGTCGGGAGGACCCTATACATATTATTTTCTCAGTTGGTCCCGCCAATGTCATCGGAGTCAGCCAATTTTCGACTAGGGTAAATGAGCACCTTTAGTTTGGATGGTTGATGCGAAAACAATGCCATTGTCTTTGGGGCACTATTATTCTTTGGATGTCATTGCCATTGGGGACACCACTCGATCTCTATGCTTGTTTGACCAAAGAAATCGCTTGCTATAGTGCAAAAGGGCTAAAGTGCTTATTGCTGTGGACTGACTGAGAGCTGTCAGGTGACTGACTTCCCTTATACTTCAAAAGAGATGAAACCAGGGCTCCTGCAGGAACACATGGGAATGGAGCTGCTGCACTTATTCCACAGCAGGAACACTGTTCCTATTAGCAGGAGTCCTGCAGGACCAGCCCTTGAGTAGAAATCTTGAGTGAGTTCCCAAACTTTTTTCCAAGGACTTGACTCCTGGATGAAACCTCTATGTAGAGGTAGCATTTTGTTCCTTGATTTAGTATGGGGTAAGGAATAAATGTGTAAATGTTGGTGAGAGTCTGACTGCTGGGAAGCTGCAACAACCCCTGACCAACCCCCTGTGATCATTGTATCTCCAGCAACTTCTATAGTCAATGAAGTAATGCTTTCTCACGTATGTTTGCTGCTCCATTTCAAACGAGAGACTTGGGTCCCCATTCTCAAGATTGCAGTGTGTCCCAGCCGTAGGGCTTGAGTGACAGCAGACACCATTGACTGGGCTGACCGCTAACTACCATATACCAAATCTTAAAGAGCAGCTGTCACCTAAAATAGGCTTGTGAAGCTGCACCCACAGTACAGTAGAGCTGCAAAAGCCTATTCTAGCCATACAACTGCTGTATATTAACAAAAAATTACTTTGTAATCCCTCCAGAAGTTGACTGAACAGTCGGAGAAGCGGTGTGGCCACACCGCCTTTCCGACTGTTCGGACAACTTCTGGAGGGATTGCAAAGGTGTTTTTTGGGAATATAGAGTAGGCTTGGGCAGCCCTACTGCACTGTGTGTGCAGCTTCACAAGCCTATTTTAAGTTTTCATCATTCGAAAGGAATAGAATGCTGCCTCTACCGGTACTGCTGAAGACCGAGACTCAAAAAAGTAAAAAAAACTAAAAATTAATAAATAAACAAGGATAAATGAGGAGTTAGAAGCGTCTGTGAATTAGAGACTGCTAACACAGAGCAGTTTTGTGAAACCCCCTAGAAGCTTGGAGGTTAATAAACCACTTTCTTATCTATTTTAATGTTATCAAATTCCAAGGGAAAGAGCTCAGGGCTGGGAGTTTGCTTTCTCAACTTTCATATGTTGCTGCTCAGGAGCTGGCAGACCCCAGCACCCTGTGAATATCTGTCTCCGCAGCCAAAGGTAACGTGGGCTCTTTTGTCTTTTTTTTTTTTGTTGTTTTGAATGAAAATTATTTTGTGGCTGTTCTTTTTGAGAAATTATTATTTCGGCCACCGGTGACAGGCGGCCATGTTGAGTGCGGGAAAGCAACTACATGTCTTATTCTTTATTTAGAAAAAAAAATCTAACAAATTAATATAAAAGTAAAAATAGTAACGGGAATATATTGCTAAAGTTGTGATACATTGTTAAAATATTAAATGAAATGTATTAAATAATATAAAATAGTATAAACACAGAAAAGAATTATAAAAATAAAATTAAAATTAAACTAGCTCTCTTTTTGAGATGTGTAAGGCTTTATATAATATGTTGTCATGAAATATTATTATTATTAGTTAAAAAGTTGTGCTTTTCCACAATGGACAAAAATTACAAAGCAACATAAAGTGTCATAAAAAAATTAGATTTTATACAGTTCAGCAAAATTTTGTTCTAAAAAAAATCTAAAATATTTAAAATGTAAAAAGCAAATTTGTTATATTCATGTTTAAATGATTTTAATGTATAAACAGAATTAGAAATATTCAAGATTTATATTACATTTAAAATACTGATTTAATATAATAATTTCAAATTTTAATGGTATGGAAAAAAAAACTTTAGAGAAAAAATATAGATACAAATTTCTGTCAGAACAAAAACTTGTAAAAATATCAATTAATTAATTCATGAATTCATACATTTTAGTGTAAGCCCAACTGTGGAAATATTATGTATTAATAATTATATATGTTAATAATATAATATGGTTTTATGTTTACATTCTATGCTTATTTTCATCGTAACATTATTCATTCTACATTGTTAAAAATATTTAAAGCATAATACACATAAGAAAAGAAAAGTAAGTAAAATTGAATTTGAGTCAAAATTTAATTAGAATTTTTTTACTTTGCATTTGTTTCTTTTTTTTATATTATTTTTATTACAGTATAAACCACATCAGAAATAAAGAGTAAAGTAAAAAAAATTATTTCAGTTAAATTAAATTAGAATTTCTTTACTTTGCATTTGTTTTTGATATTTTTTAACGCAGTCTAAAATATCTAAGAAATAAAGAGTAAAGTAAAAAAAAAAGTTAATATTTGTAAAATTAAATTAGGATTCCTCCACTTTGTATTTCGTTTAAATTTTTCATATTTTTATCACATTGTTTTTTACACATTAACGATTCGTATATTTTAAAAGCTATTGTTACATTTCCTTCTAAAATGTAGTGATTTCTTGTTCCATGAAAAACGGCAAAAGATGTGATAGAATTTCTAAAAAAAATAATGAATATATTGCAGTTTTAACCAGCGGGACTCGTATTATTATCTGCCGCCTTATAGCTCACAACTGTAGCGCAGTAGACTACCGGACCAATCATTTTTAAAGGGTCTCGAGATAATGCGGATATCAGGACCTGTCAAGTTACCATTCAAGTGTCCTTCACCCCTCCACGTACCTCTGGTTCAATATTTGTGAATTGACATGTTCAACTAGCGGTGGTAAATTAACATTTGAGTAAAAATTTGTGTGCCTTTACGTGTGCTTTCGTTGAATGGAATAGAGTCATTTAATGTTGATCGAAAACACCTGATAATTCTGAGTTGGGATCTTCAAGGTGCTCGTAGATCTTAGATGATCATCAGACGCTCTGACCACTGGAAGACTTTTTGAAGTAAAGGTTTAGTTTTTTGATTATTTTTTTTTGTGTTTTGTTTTTTTTAGCATTGTGTGTGTCTAGATCACATATAATGTATGTGTTTCTAAAGATAAAAAGAAAGTGAACTGAAATAGTTATGTATACATTTAACTTGGAGACCAAAAAATTCTTCATTGCCGAAAAACGAAATACTGTAGAAGATCACTGCACCCAACTATCATCAAGGTGGTCATTGAAAAAAAATGTAGTGAAGTGGGGTGAGGTCTTACGATATAACACATCATCCATACCATTGAGGCAAACCAGGCTTGAAGAGAAGGGACCCAACTCTGGTTAACCCTTTACTTCTTTGCCACGAGGGGGTCAAGAACACGTGCAGGACTCCTCTCTCTAAAGTAACCACAATGTTTGCGAATAGAACAGTAAAGGAATTGTTCTAAGGGTTTCGGAAAGGATATGGGGAGCCAGGGTAAAATCCGGCATCATTATAGAAGGTCCATTTTGACAACTCAATGGGGGACCCCTCTCTTAGACAGTGTTTTATATATAAAAATAAATAAAAAATCTGAAAATCAACCAAGCTACTATTACTAAGTAAAGGTTGGAAGAACAGGACTGAGCTTCAATTAGCTGCTGTTTCGGGGGAAAAGAAAGACTTAGGCCCATTTTTTCCTTAACATAGGGCTTTAAAGGGGTACTCCGTTGGAAAAAAATTTTTAATCGACTGGTGCCAGAAAGTTAATCGGATTTTTAAATTACTCCTATTTAAAAATCTTAATCTTTCCAGTATTTATCAGCCGCTGTATGTGTTGTGTAGTTCTTTGCTCTCTGCTAACACCTCTGTCCATGTCAGGAACTGTCTAGAGAAGGAGCAAATCCCCATAGCAAACCTCTCCTGCTCTGGACAGGTGTCAGCTGAGAACACTGTGGTCGGAAGCCTACAGCTGCTGATAAGTACTGGAAGGATTAAGATTTTTGAATAGAAGTAACTTACAAATCTGTATAACTTTCTGGCACCAGTTGATTTAAAAAAAAAAAAATTTCCACCGGGGTACCCCTTTAAGGCTGATCAATTGCTAACATGAGGTAGTATAAGCTGATTTTTTGGAGAAAAAAAAATATCTTTTGAATAGTTCCCGCAAATGTCGTAGTCATAGACATGACAATTTTAATAAAAAGTCCAATATTTGGTAAACTGACAAATATCTATTGTCAGAAGTTTAGGTCTTCAATCGCTGGACCTCTAGCTGTTGCAAAGATTTAACTCCCAGCATGCACGGAGTTGTAGTTTTGCAACATCTGGAGGTCCACGGTTTGGAGACCACTGGTCTAGAGGCATCAGCAGACCTTATCAACTTTTAACACCATGGGTGGGGGAAGCACAACTATCTATCGTTAAAAGACTAGATCACCAAATGGTGGACCTGCAGCTGTTGAAAAACTACAACCCCCAGCATACCCGGACAGCCGTTGGCTGTCCGGGCATGCTGGGAGTTGTAGTTTTGCAACAGCTGGAGTTCCATGGTTTGGAGACCACTGGTCTAGAGGCATCAGCAGACACTTTGGGTAAGTGGGGGACGCACCATCGATGATAGATATTTTTGGTTCCTCCTAAATAGCCTTAGAGTTGTCAGTCCCCAGATCACGCCTCTACTGATATGTTAATGACAAGAAGAGGGTTGGGGGGGCAGGGTCATGGGCGATAACTCACTACCGAAAACTATCCATGGACAGCAGTGAGTAAAGCACATACACTTGTGAAAAATTCGTTTCCCCGAAGGTTCACATTGTATCATCAGCGTCCTGAGAAGAAATCCACCGATATACAAAAGAGCTACACTGTAATGTTAATCCTCTGTAATACTTTTGTGCATTTTCCAAGGGCAGCCTTTGAGCAGAAGGAAGACATTCGATACGGTGCCCTTCTTCCCACTGGCCTCTCTGTCCTTTTTCTAAAATGAGTACTCAAAGCTTGTGTAACCGGGGTGGCCTTATATGTTCACTAGACCAGACTGAATTCACTTGAAGGGGTACTCCGCTGCTAGACATCTTATCCCCCTATCCAAAGAATAGGGGATAAGATGTCTGATCTCGAGGGTCCCTCTGTTGGGGTCCCCAGCGATCTCTCGCAGCGTTTAAAACAAACGGCGGGTTCCTGCGGCAGTGGTCATGACTTTTTATGTCTAGAACCTATAGTTCTCTCACAAATACCTTCTACCTGTTGCTCACTTGGTTTGTCATTCTGTGCTCCGGAGGGAGTGTATCCTCCCTCTGCATGACTCATTTTCCTCCCTGAGTGCTGGCTCTCTTCATCCAATCACTACAGGCTGCTCTGTAACCCCCTCTTCTTTGTTTACATGCTGCATGATAGGACAGGAGTGAGCACAGAGGAGTGCTAGTGCCACCGTCACTTCCTGGACTTTGTCCCTGCCCGGGACAAAGCTGATGCTGCAGCCGGACAGGATTATAATCTGGACATATGGGGACCCCTAGTGGTCTTTTATTTTACTTTTTTTTTTTATAAGCCATGGAATACATTTTTTCTTATGAAGTATATTAGAAAGATAAATGTTTTGCCAAGATGTATAACATATACAAAGTTTAAATCTTACAGTGCCTATTTAAGGAGGCGCACGCCTTCAGCAGCTGTCAGTTGCTTGTTTAGCCAACAGTTATTTGACTGAGCAAGCATGTGATTTCAATGCAGAATGGAGAGAAAGCTGCTGCCAGACACCTTTTGGCAGTGGCTAATCTCTAGGGTAAACCAGTGGATTGGAAGTTGAAATTCAACATGCCGGATCCTACTCCTCCAGGGATAGTCGAGAGGACTTCATACAAATTAGACTAGGTTCACACCTATCCAGTGCAAATTTATGTGGTATATATATCAGCAGGCCAGGAGAATGAGATGCCGATGCAACCACAGTGGGACCGCCATTGGACCCACCCATTGAATATGCTGTCTAAAGGTAACGATGTTCAGTATATATCTTGAGCTCATAGTGTTTTTCCACCATGCTTTTGAATCCCATTGAAAAATAGTGTCACATTTAGATTACATTAGGCAACTTAAAATGGTTGTGTCCAGTGGGGTCCTTCTGTGATATATGCTAGCAGCCCATCCTCCAACGCTGTTGACGTATACCACATAAATTTGCATCGGCCTCAACCTAGCCTTAGGCATTTGTCCATCACTCCCAAATTGGATGTCTAAGAAGGAGAAAAAAGCCTGAAAAAAGGTGCAATCCACCGTATTTAATTAATAATGAACATCTTTTATTGTATAAACCAATGGTACAACAAGTTTCAGGGCTTAGGGGCTCCTTCATCAGGTGTTTGGGGTGAACCAAATTGGATGGTTCAACCAAATTTTCTCTAATGTGTACTCTGTAAGGACGTACACAATGATACATTGATACAATGGCACATGCTTGCCAGATGCTCTGGACACCCATAGATTGCTTTACTAATCGAGACTTGGTGCTAAAATTTATGGTAAGACAACTTTACAGGTTGTAGCTCCATTCCCTAGAGATGTAGCCGTTGCAATTTAGGTATCAGTTGGAAAGTATTATTTTTATTTGGACAGTTTACAGCATTGATATTTGGACAGTGTATGGTCTGGATATTTGTTCACTGTATGACTGTATTATAAACATGTACACAATGGAAAATTTGGTACTGGTGGTTTAGTTTCGTTTCGTTAAGAGCATTTTCTCGTTCCGTTGTTTTTGTTTTATAACCTCATTCTAAGTTAAAAAAAATGTTGTTAGGCGCGTGTTTCTTTTTGTTAGGCGCGTTTTTCATTTTGCGGTTCTTGTTTTTAGACCTCATTTGCTATTGCCTTCTCCTTAAACGTAACCTTCACCCTACCCCCCGCTTGCAGTCTGACTCCACAGAAAAAGTGAGCAATTAAGCTGATTGGCCAAAGTAGATACATGTGACAAGAATGCCAGCCATCAGAAAAACTAATTGATTAAAGGGGTACTCCCATGCTCCAGCGTTCTCAACATTTTGCTTAGAATGATCGGAGCCGGAGGACATGATTGTGACATCACGGCCATGCCCCCTTGTGCCATCAAGCCACACCCACTCCATTCATGTCTATGGGAGGGGGCATGTCAGCCAACATGCCCTCTCCCATAGACATGAATGGAGGGGGCGTGGGGTGACAGCACAAGGGGGCGTGGCCACTGCTGTAAGAACCCGGCGTTTGTTTAAAATGCAGGGTGCTGTGGGAGAACGCGGGGGGGTCCCCACCTTTGGATAGGGGATAAGATGTCAAGCAGTGGAGTACCCCTTTAAATCCCACTTCATTTTAATTATGCTCAGGAGAAATGTAACTAAAATATTGGAATGTATTCAAAATTAGACAGTTTTCATTTTTGCCATTTCAGTCTTCGGCTTCATTCGAATTTTCGTCCTTTCATTCTTCTTATTCATATTGTCTATTGGGATTTTTGGATTTCTATGAATATATGATTACATTTTGTTTGTGGCTTTGGATGGATCTGAATGTCCAAATAAGTAAATATTTGTACCAAAATATATTGGTTTTACTAAACAAATTGCACGTGTCTACTGTATTATTTAGACTCTCTTTGGTGCATAAAAAGGGGGGCACCAGAGGGTAATGTTTTTCCTTAAAGGAATACTGTAGTGCAATATAGCTTATCCCCTATCTGAAAAATAGGGGATAAGTTATAGATCACAGGGGTCCGATTGCTGATCTCCATGCCCCCCCCACCTCCCCCCACCGATCTCCTGTACGGGGCCACGGCAGTCTACAGGAAGCACCATGTCGTCCCCAGCAGAAAGCCACAGCAGATACGCGCCCTCCATGTATCTCTATGGGATACATGGAGGGGGCGCATTGGCAGCCACATCATGTTGGGACGGATATGCTCCCTTACAGCATATTTCCGTAGCCCCGTAAAGGAGATCGCGGGGGTCCTAGATGTTGGAACCCCCCGCGATCTATAACTTATTCACTATCCTCTGGGACCCCTGGCTTGTTACATTTGAGTTGGGGTACTCAATTGCCTATTTGTATAGGTAAGATACCAGCTGGTGACATGCCCATTTGCTATAGCTTTTCTTAAGCTTTGCCCAACTGACATAAGCCAAAGCCAACACAACCTGGTTAAAGGGGTTATCCAGGAATCGAAAAACAGAGCCAGTTTCTTTCAGAAACCGCTCCCTGTCTGTCTCCAGGTTGGGGTTGGTTCTGCAGCTCAGTTCCATTGAAGTGAATGGAGCCAAGTAGGAATACCACACACAACCTGGACCCAAACATGGAGCTGTTTCTTGAAAGAAATTATCTCCGTTTTTTCGATTCCTGGATAATCCCTTTAAGCTCCATCTGTAACCATCAGTGGAAAGCTCCAGGGCATAGAGGGCACTGTTATCTCCATCATATCAAACATTGCTTTTCAGTGGCTGAAAAAGACCACTTATGGGCACAATCAGTGTTTATGGGCTTCATGGAGGCCCATAGGGTCCTTTCCATGCTGCCCATAGGTTAGGACCTAGCAGTGTACCCCATCTAAATCTGCTCCCCTATGCAACTCATTTAGTTGATATCACACAAGACGTAACATCATTATTTCAAGAAAATGTTTTGCTTTTCTCAAGTCAACCCAACAAAGAGAGGGTCTCAAGCTGTGGCCCTCTAGATGTTGCAAAACTTCAACTCCCAGCATGCCCAGACAGCCAACGTTCTCTGGTGGGCTGCTGTGTTGTACCATTGGTGAAGCTAGGGGGTGGGGGCACCTGAGTGCTGGTTACCAGGACCAGTGTTAAAGTAAAAATAAATGTCCATGTCCTTAGTGGTGGCACACCATCTACAATCTGGTAGTTGGAACAAACTACTTTAAAAATACTTAACATGACTAAAAACAAAACTAACACAAAACATTACAATATATTTTCCCCCCATTAACCCCTTAAGGACTCAGCCCATTTTGGCCTTAAGGACTCAGACAATTTAATTTTTACGTTTTCATTTTTTCCTCCTCCCCTTCTAAAAATCATAACTCTTTTATATTTTCATCCACAGACTAGTATGAGGGCTTTTTTTTTTGCGCGACCAGTTGTCCTTTGTAATGACATAACTCATTATATCATAAAATGTATGGCGCAACCAAAAAACACTATTTTTGTGGGGAAATTAAAACGAAAAACGCAATTTTGCTGATTTTGGAAGGTTTCGTTTTCCCGCCGTACAATTTATGGTAAAAATGACGTGTGTTCTTTATTCTGAGGGTCAATACGATTAAAATGATACCCATTATTACATACTTTTATATTATTGTTGCGCTTAAAAAAAATCACAAACTTTTTAACCAAATTAGTACGTTTATAATCACTTTATTTTGATGACCCCTAACTTTTTTATTTTTCCGTATAAGCGGCGGTATGGGGGCTCATTTTTTGCGCCATGATCTGTACTTTTTTTTTATACCACATTTGCATATAAAAAACGTAATACATTTTTTATAATTTTCTTTTTAATAAAATGTATTAAAAAAGTAGGAATTTTGGACTTTTTTTTTTTTTCGTTCACGCCGTTAACCGTACGGGATCATTAACATTTTATTTTAATAGTTCGGACATTTACGCACGCGGCGATACCAAATATGTCTATAAAAAAAATTACGCTTTTTGGGGGTAAAATAGGAAAAAACGGACGTTTTACTTTTTTATTGGGGGAGGGGATTTTTAACTTTTTTTTAACTTTTACTTTTACATTTTTTTACATTTTTTTTTACACTTGAATAGTCCCCATAGGGGACTATTCATAGCAATACCATGATTGCTAATACTGATCTGTTCTATGTATAGGACATAGAACAGATCAGTATTATCGGTCATCTTTTGCTCTGGTCTGCTCGATCACAGACCAGAGCAGGAGACGCCGGGAGCCGCACGGAGGAAGGAGAGGGGACCTCCGTGCGGCGTTATGAATGATCTGATACCCGCAGCAGCGCTGCGGGCGATCCGATCATTCATTCAAATCGCGCACTGCCGCAGATGCCGGGATCTGTATTGATCCCGGCACCTGAGGGGTTAATGGCGGACACCCGCGAGATCGCGGGCGTCGGCCATTGCCGGCGGGTCCCTGGCTGCGATCAGCAGCCGGGATCAGCCGCGCATGACACGGGCATCGCTCCGATGCCCGCGGTTATGCTTAGGACGTAAATGTACGTCCTGGTGCGTTAAGTACCACCGCACCAGGACGTACATTTACGTCCTGCGTCCTTAAGGGGTTAAAGGGGTACTCCGGTGGAAAACATTATTATTTTTTTTATTTTTTCAAATCAACTGGTGCCAGAAAGTTATACAAATTTGTAAATCACTTCTATTACAAATATTAACCCTTCCAGTACTTATCAGCTGCTGTTTGCTCCACAGGAAGTTATATATTTATTTTCAGTCTGACCACAGTGCTCTTTGCTGACCCCTCTGTCCATGTCGGGAACAGGTGAGGAATTCTATGGGGATTTGCTCCTACTCTGGACAGTTCCTGACATGGACAGAGGTGTCAGCAGAGAGAACTGTAGTCAGACAGAAAAGAACTACACAACTTCCTTTGGCGCATACAGCAGCTGATAAGTACTAGAAGGGATAAGATTATTAAATAAAAGTAATTTTCGAATCTGTTTGACTTTCTGGAATAAATTGATTTGAAAAAAAAAATTTTTTTTGCATCTTAGTACCCCTTTAATTCAACTGTAAACTTCTGTCAAACAGAGAATATGTCGGGGATGAGGAAGGGAGGAAGAACCGGGACCAAAAAGAAAAAAAAAAACACTCCGCAGAGAATAATCTCCTGATCCATCACTGAGCGCTAAACGGCTCTGCTTCATCTCTGGAATCATTCATAATGGTTTAATGTGTAAATAAAAGCGTCACAGGCAGCCGGGATTTGGTACAATTACCCTTTGCATGTTTTATTTGTACTTAAAGTGTCTTAAGGGGCTTATGGAGGAGTTAACAAGCAATAAGTCAACTTTTATAGCAGCAAATCCCTTAACCTACAATTCACCTAAACAGAGAGTTCAACAAAGGCGCAGGCAGTAGCGATGCGGAGAAGATTTAGAGATACTGCTATATATTACATACAATAACACTCATATAGTATACATACCTTCCCCTCTAGTAAAAGTGAACTCCTTAGGGTAAATGCACTCCAAAGGAAAGGGCATGAGATGCCTGATCGTGGTGGTCCTGCCGCTGGGGACCCCCTCAATCTTTCATTCAGCACCCCGCTATCATCAGCCTCCGGAACGAACACCGCTCCGGGTCTGATGAATCACGATCACGTGGCTGGAGTATCGTGATGTCATGGTTCCGCCCCCCTGTGATACTGGATAGGGGATAAGATGTCTTAGGGCCGGAGTACCCCTTTAAGTACTTACCTGCCAGCCAGTAATGGACATGCTCAGTATGGATCCGTGCTTGTCTTGGGGCTTAATGGTGTTGTGAGTGCACCGTAATGCTGCTACTTTCTTATTTTGAAATGGCTACTTCCTGTTGGAGTTCCCCCCCTACACCTACAAGTCCCAGGATCCCGTATTTGTAAGTGTAAAGTATTTTTCTTCCTCCCACACATCAGCAGCATAGCTAGGCTTTCTTTCATGCTGTGCTTGAAACTACAATTCCCTGCTGCCCTGTGGAAAATGATCTCCCTCTCATCCAGTGGATGCTCCACCCATTAAAGCACAGGCAGGCTCTCTTTCCACATCTGTCTAGTGATGTAATATATTAGGCCGCACTGCAAACTGGGAGAACCTGAGACAGCACATATTTTGTATGCTGCTAAAAATAAACATCTAAGCAAAGATCACACTATGGTGTGACATACACTGCTCAAAAAAATAAAGGGAACACTTAACCCCTTAAGGACCAATGACGTACCGGTACGTCATTGGTCCTGCTCTTCTGATATAACGCGGGGTTACACAGTAACCCCGCGTCATATCATGGCGGGCCCGGCGTCATAGTGAAGCCGGGACCCGCCTCTAATAGCGCGCAGCGCCGATCGCGGCGCCGCGCGCTATTAACCCTTTAGCCGCGCGCTCAAAGCTGAGCCGCGCGGCTAAAAGTGAAAGTGAAAGTTCCCGGCTAGCTCAGTTGGGCTGTTCGGGATAGCCGCGGCTAATCGCGGCATCCCGAACAGCTGACAGGACAGCGGGAGGGCCCCTTCCTGCCTCCTCGCTGTCCGATCGCCGAATGACTGCTCAGTGCCTGAGATCCAGGCATGAGCAGTCATGCGGCAGAATCGTTGATCACTGGTTTCTTATGAGAAACCAGTGATCAACATAGAAGATCAGTGTGTGCAGTGTTATAGGTCCCTATAGGACCTATAACACTGCAAAAAAAAAGTGAAAAAAAAAAGTGAATAAAGATCATTTAACTCCTCCCCTATTAAAAGTTTGAATCACCCCCCTTTTCCAATAAAAAAAAAAACACAGTGTAAATAAAAATAAAAATAAACATATGTGGTATCACCGCGTGCGGAAATGTCCGAATTATAAAAATATATCATTAATTAAACCGCTCGGTCAATGGCGTGCGCGCAAAAAAATTCCAAAGTCCAAAATAGTGCATTTTTGGTCACTTTTTATATCATTTAAAAATGAATAAAAAGTGATCAATAAGTCCTATCAATGCAAAAATGGTACCGTTAAAAACTTCAGATCACGGCGCAAAAAATGAGCCCTCATACCGCCCCATACACGGAAAAATAAAAAAGTTATAGGGGTCAGAAGATGACAATTTTAAACGTATTAATTTTCCTGCATGTAGTTATGATTTTTTCCAAAAGTCCGACAAAATCAAACCTATATAAGTAGGGTATCATTTTAATCGTATGGACCTACAGAATACATATCAGGTGTCATTTTTACCGAAAAATGTACTACGTAGAAACGGAAGCCCCCAAAAGTTACAAAACAGCGTTTTTTTTTCAATTTTGTCGCACAATGATTTTTTTTCCCGCTTCACCATAGATTTTTGGGCAAAATGACTGACGTCATTACAAAGTAGAATTGGTGGCGCAAAAAATAAGCCATCATATGGATTTTTGGGTGTAAATTTGAAAGAGTTATGATTTTTTAAAGGCAAGGAGCAAAAAACGAAAATGCAAAAACGGAAAAACCTCCGGTCCTTAAGGGGTTAAAGGAGTACTCTAGTGCAGAGTATTCCTGCTCCGTCCTGCCCGGGCTGCAAAATAAATGAAAATGAACCATCACTCACCTCCCTGGGTTCCCAGCGAGCGTCACTACAGCTGATCGGTCCTCCGGTCAATCTCCTTCATACTTCCGTGTGTAACGAAGCGTCACATGGTGCTCAGCCTATCGCAGGCCGAGGCAGAACATCGCGGCGGCCGGGGATAGGCTGAGCACCATGTGACGCTTCGTTACACCCGCAAGTATGAAGGAGATGCACCGGAGGACCGATCAGCTGTAGTGATGCTCCGCGGGAACCCAGGGAGGTGAGTGATGGTTCATTTTCATTTATTTTGCAGCCCGGGCAGGACGGAGCAGGAATACTCTGCACTAGAGTACTCCTTTAAACAACACAATGTAACTCCAAGTCAATGACACTTCTGTGAAATCACACTGTCCACTCAGGAAGAACACTGATTGACAATCAATTTCACAGGCTCAGGTAGTGCCGCTCATCCAGGATGGCACATCTATGCGAGCTGTGGCAAGAAGGTTTGCTGTGTCTGTCAGCGTAGTGTCCAGAGCATGGAGGCGCTACCAGGAGACAGGCCAGTATATCAGGAGACGTGGAGGAGGCCGTAGGAGGGCAACAACCCAGCAGCAGGACCGCTACCTCCGCCTTTGTGCAAGGAGGAGCAGGAGGAGCACTGCCAGAGCCCTGCAAAATGACCTCCAGCAGGTCACAAATGTGCATGTGTCCACTCAAACAGAAACAGTGCTTACAGCAGTACGTTTGCCATTTGCCAGAGAACACCAAGATAGGCAAATTCGCAACTGGCACCCTGTGCTCTTCACAGATGAAAGCAGGTTCAAACTGAGCACATGTGACAGACGTGACAGAGTCTGGAGACGCCATGGAGAACGTTCTGCTGCTTGCAACATCCTCCAGCATGACCTGTTTGGCGGTGGGTCAGTAATGGTGTGGGGTGGCACTTTTTTGGGGGGCCGCACAGCCCTCCATGTGCTTGCCAGAGGTAGCCTGACTGCCATTAGGTACAGAGATGAGATCCTCAGACCCCTTGTGAGACCATATGCTGGTGTGGTTGGCCCTGGGTTCCTCCTAATGCAAGACAATGCTAGACCTCATGTGGCTGGAGTGTGTCAGCAGTTCCTGCAAGAGGAAGGCATTGATGCTATGGACTGGCCGCCCGTTCCTCAGACCTGAATCCGATTGAGCACATCTGGGACGTCATGTCTCGCTCCATCCACTAACACCACATTGAAACACAGACTGTCCAGGAGTTGGCGGAGTTGGAGGATGCTTTAGTCCAGGTCTGGGAGGACATCCCTCAGGAGACCATCCTCCACCTCATCAGGATCATGCCCAGGCGTTGTAGGGAGGTCATACGGACACGTGGAGGCCACACACACTACTGAGCCTCATTGGGACTTGTATTAAGGACATTACATAAAGTTGGATCAGCCTGTAGTGTGGTTTCCCACTGTGATTTTGAGTGTGACTCCATATCCAGACCTCCATGGGTTGATACATTTGATTTCCATTGATAATTTTTGTGTGATTTTGTTGTCAGCGCATTCAACTATGTAAAGACGAAAGTATTTCATACGATTAGTTCATTCATTCAGATCTAGGATGTGTTATCTTAGTGTTCCCTTTAGGGTCTATTCCCATGTACAGTATTCTTTGCAGATTTGATGCATAGGATTTTCTGCTGCAGATTTCAATGTAAAATGAATGTCTGAAGACAGCTTGAAATCCTGCGCATCAAATCTGCGCAGAATACTGTACGTGTGAAGAGACCCTTAAAATTTTCTCCTATATAAAAGTTTAGACGTATTGATACTATACAACGAAGGAATAACATCATTTCTTCCTGACATTTAACATTTTTTACTTCTCCAGAATCTTTTATTTTTTCCATCAACTAAACTGTACGGGGTTTGTTTTTTGCAGGCCAAGCTGTACTTTTCAATTGTACCCCTCATTTCACCATATAATGCATTGTGAAATGATAACACTGTTCTGTGGGTCAGTACAGCTTTAGTCATCCTAAATGTATATAGTTTTCATTTGCCTCACCACGTTTTTATTTTTCCATCTACGGAGTTGTGTGAGGGCTCGTTTTTTGCAGGGTGATATGTATTTTTATTGGTAGCATAATAATGTGGATAGTAGGAGTTTTTACTACATTATTACATTGTTTCTAGTCCAGACAATCATCAGTGAACATACTGGACACAAGGAGTGGCATAACTATAGGATGCCACAGTAGTCCCAGCTGCGACTGGTCCCCAAAAGTCCACCCTCACCACATCAGGTCCTATAGGCTTCAACACACAAGGTCCAGTGTCTTGTGAGAGAGTACAATGTTGAGGCGCTGGCTAGTGCCAGGAGAAACGCCTGGGAGGGGGAGGAGATGTTGTCGATCTTGTTATCTGATCTGAAGACTGATTTAGGGGTCTGATCTGGGGTCTGACTTAGGCATCTGATCTGGGAGGGCTCATGCTAAATTAAAAGGGCCACACAGACAACTCACTGAGTGTAATCCATGAAGGATTCGAATAGGATTATGTAAGGGATTGAAAATAAAATGAAAAAGAAACCAAAGAAACGTCTGTCAAGTGTCATGAGTGAAGCCCAGAAGGGCACTTTCCTTGTGTATTGCCTTAAAGGGGTTATCCAGGAATAGAACAACAGAGCTAATTTCTTTAAAAAAAAAAAAATGTCTTACTACTTTTTCATTATGAGATAAGGTAAAACAAAACATTTTCTTGTGTCGCCATATTCTGAACGCCATAACATTGTTTATTTTTCTCCCAATGAAGTTGTGGCAGGGCTTGTTTTTTTTTTGTTTTTTTGCAGTAGTATTTATTGGTACCATTTTGTGATACTTGCCACCTTTTCCACATTTTTATTCAACTTTTTGGGGGGCAAATTGACCAAAATGCTCATTTTGGCATTTCCTTTTTTTCCCTTTTACCGTGCGTTTACCATGTGGGATAAATAACATAGCTATTTTGATAGTATGGATCATTACAAGTGCCGTGATACCCTTTATTTATGGAGGATGGGGGGGGGGGATTTTCTTTATTAACAACTTAAAGGGGTACTCTGGTGGAAACCTTTATTTATTTATTTATTTTTATTTTTTTTTTTTTTAAATCAACTGGAAAGCCAGAAATTTAAACTGATTTGTAAATGACTTCTATAAAAAAAATCTTAATCCTTCCAGTACTTATTAGCTGCTGAATACTACAGAGGAAATTCTTCTCTTTTTGGAACACAGTGCTCTCTGCTGACATCACGAGCACAGTGCTCTCTGCTTACATCTGTGTCCATTTTAGGAACTGTTCAAAGCAGCATATGTTGTCTATGGGGATTTTCTCCTACTCTGGACAGTTCTTAAAATGGACAGAGGTGTCAGCAGAGAGCACTGTGCTCGTGATGTCAGCAGAGAGCTCTGTGTTCCAAAAAGAAAAGAATTTCCTCTGTAGTATTCAGCAGCTAATAAGTACTGGAAGGATTAAGATTTTTTTTATCTATTTAACTTTCTGGCACCAGTTGATTAAAAAAAAGAAAGTTTTCCACCGGAGTACCCCTTTAATGGGTTGTTTTGCCCCTAGACATCTTACTCCCTATTCAAAGGACAGGGGATAAGATGTCTGATCCTTTTGATAGGGGATAATATTTCTAGGGGCGGAGTACTCCTTTATTTATATATGATATATATGACATGTATGTATATGTCCTGTAGGGGAATGTTCTGTATATGATATATATGACATGTATGTATATGTCCTGTAGGGGAATGTTCTGTATATGATATATATGACATGTATGTATATGTCCTGTAGGGGAATGTTCTGTATATGATATATATGACATGTATGTATATGTCCTGTAGGGGAATGTTCTGTATATGATATATATGACATGTATGTATATATCCTGTATATGAATGTTCTGTATATGATATATATGACATGTATGTATATGTCCTGTATATGAATGTTCTGTATATGATATATGTGACATGTATGTATATATCCTGTAGAGGAATGTTCTGTATATGATATATGTGACATGTATGTATATGTCCTGTATATGAATGTTCTGTATATGATATATGTGACATGTATGTATATGTCCTGTAGATGAATGTTCTGTATATGATATATGTGACATGTATGTATATGTCCTGTATATGAATGTTCTGTATATGATATATGTGACATGTATGTATATGTCCTGTATATGAATGTTCTGTATATGATATATGTGACATGTATGTATATATCCTGTATATGAATGTTCTGTATATGATATATGTGACATGTATGTATATATCCTGTATATGAATGTTCTGTATATGATATATGTGACATGTATGTATATGTCCTGTAGAGAAATGTTCTGTATATGATATATGTGACATGTATGTATATGTCCTGTAGAGGAATGTTCTGTATATGATATATGTGACATGTATGTATATGACCTGTAGAGGAATGTTCTGTATATGATATATATGATATGTATGTATATGTCCTGTAGGGGAATGTTCTGTATATGATATATATAAGACATGTATGTATATATCCAGTATATGAATGTTCTGTATATGATATATGTGACATGTATGTATATGTCCTGTATATGAATGTTCTGTATATGATATATGTGACATGTATGTATATGTCCTGTATATGAATGTTCTGTATATGATATATGTGACATGTATGTATATGTCCTGTAGATGAATGTTCTGTATATGATATATGTGACATGTATGTATATGTCCTGTATATGAATGTTCTGTATATGATATATGTGACACGTATGTATATGTCCTGTAGAGGAATGTTCTGTATATGATATATGTGACATGTATGTATATGACCTGTAGAGGAATGTTCAGTATATGATATATGTGACATGTATGTATATGTCCTGTATATGAATGTTCTGTATATGATATATGTGACATGTATGTATATGTCCTGTAGATGAATGTTCTGTATATGATATATGTGACATGTATGTATATGTCCTGTATATGAATGTTCTGTATATGATATATGTGACATGTATGTATATATCCTGTAGAGGAATGTTCTGTATATGATATATGTGACATGTATGTATATGACCTGTAGAGGAATGTTCTGTATATGATATATATGATATGTATGTATATGTCCTGTAGGGGAATGTTCTGTATATGATATATATAAGACATGTATGTATATATCCAGTATATGAATGTTCTGTATATGATATATGTGACATGTATGTATATGTCCTGTATATGAATGTTCTGTATATGATATATGTGACATGTATGTATATGTCCTGTATATGAATGTTCTGTATATGATATATGTGACATGTATGTATATGTCCTGTAGATGAATGTTCTGTATATGATATATGTGACATGTATGTATATGTCCTGTATATGAATGTTCTGTATATGATATATGTGACATGTATGTATATGTCCTGTAGAGGAATGTTCTGTATATGATATATGTGACATGTATGTATATGACCTGTAGAGGAATGTTCTGTATATGATATATGTGACATGTATGTATATGACCTGTAGAGGAATGTTCAGTATATGATATATGTGACATGTATGTATATATCCTGTATATGAATGTTCTGTATATCATATATATGACATGTATGCATATGTCCTGTAGAGGAATGTTCTGTATATGATATATGTGACATGTATGTATATGTCCTGTAGAGGAATGTTCTGTATATGATATATATGACATGTATGTATATATCCTGTTTATGAATGTTCTGTATATGATATATGTGACATGTATGTATATGTCCTGTATATGAATGTTCTGTATATGATATATGTGACATGTATGTATATGTCCTGTATATGAATGTTCTGTATATGATATATGTGACATGTATGTATATGTCCTGTAGATGAATGTTCTGTATATGATATATGTGACATGTATGTATATGTCCTGTATATGAATGTTCTGTATATGATATATGTGACATGTATGTATATATCCTGTAGAGGAATGTTCTGTATATGATATATGTGACATGTATGTATATGTCCTGTAGAGGAATGTTCTGTATATGATATATGTGACATGTATGTATATATCCTGTATATGAATGTTCTGTATATGATATATGTGACATGTATGTATATGTCCTGTATATGAATGTTCTGTATATGATATATGTGACATGTATGTATATGTCCTGTAGATGAATGTTCTGTATATGATATATATGACATGTATGTATATGTCCTGTATATGAATGTTCTGTATATGATATATGTGACATGTATGTATATGTCCTGTATATGAATGTTCTGTATATGATATATGTGACATGTATGTATATATCCTGTATATGAATGTTCTGTATATGATATATATGACATGTATGTATATGTCCTGTATATGAATGTTCTGTATATGATATATATGACATGTATGTATATATCCTGTATATGAATGTTCTGTATATGATATATGTGACATGTATGTATATGTCCTGTATATGAATGTTCTGTATATGATATATGTGACATGTATGTATATGTCCTGTATATGAATGTTCTGTATATGATATATGTGACATGTATGTATATGTCCTGTAGATGAATGTTCTGTATATGATATATATGACATGTATGTATATGTCCTGTATATGAATGTTCTGTATATGATATATGTGACACGTATGTATATGTCCTGTATATGAATGTTCTGTATATGATATATGTGACATGTATGTATATATCCTGTATATGAATGTTCTGTATATGATATATATGACATGTATGTATATGTCCTGTAGAGGAATGTTCTGTATATGATATATGTGACATGTATGTATATGTCCTGTAGATGAATGTTCTGTATATGATATATGAGACATGTATGTATATGTCCTGTATATGAATGTTCTGTATATGATATATGTGACATGTATGTATATGTCCTGTATATGAATGTTCTGTATATGATATATGTGACATGTATGTATATGTCCTGTAGAGGAATGTTCTGTATTTGTGACATGTATGTATATGTCCTGTAGGGGAATGTCCTGTATATGATATATGTGACATGTATGTATATGTCCTGTAGAGGAATGTTCTGTATATGATATATGTGACATGTATGTATATATCCTGTATATGAATGTTCTGTATATGATATATGTGACATGTATGTATATATCCTGTTTATGAATGTTCTGTATATGATATATATGACATGTATGTATATATCCTGTATATGAATGTTCTGTATATGATATATGTGACATGTATGTATATGACCTGTAGAGGAATGTTCTGTATATGATATATATGACATGTATGTATATATCCTGTATATGAATGTTCTGTATATGATATATGTGACATGTATGTATATATCCTGTATATGAATGTTCTGTATATGATATATGTGACATGTATGTATATATCCTGTATATGAATGTTCTGTATATGATATATGTGACATGTATGTATATGTCCTGTAGAGGAATGTTCTGTATATGATATATATGACATGTATGTATATGTCCTGTATATGAATGTTCTGTATATGATATATATGACATGTATGTATATGTCCTGTATATGAATGTTCTGTATATGATATATGTGACATGTATGTATATGTCCTGTATATGAATGTTCTGTATATGATATATGTGACATGTATGTATATGTCCTGTATATGAATGTTCTGTATATGATATATGTGACATGTATGTATATGTCCTGTAGAGGAATGTTCTGTATATGATATATGTGACACGTATGTATATGTCCTGTATATGAATGTTCTGTATATGATATATGTGACATGTATGTATATGTCCTGTAGAGGAATGTTCTGTATATGATATATGTGACATGTATGTATATATCCTGTATATGAATGTTCTGTATATGATATATGTGACATGTATGTATATGTCCTGTATATGAATGTTCTGTATATGATATATATGACATGTATGTATATGTCCTGTATATGAATGTTCTGTATATGATATATGTGACATGTATGTATATGTCCTGTATATGAATGTTCTGTATATGATATATGTGACATGTATGTATATGTCCTGTAGAGGAATGTTCTGTATTTGTGACATGTATGTATATGTCCTGTATATGAATGTTCTGTATATGATATATGTGACATGTATGTATATGTCCTGTAGGGGAATGTCCTGTATATGATATATGTGACATGTATGTATATGTCCTGTAGAGGAATGTTCTGTATATGATATATATGACATGTATGTATATATCCTGTATATGAATGTTCTGTATATGATATATGTGACATGTATGTATATGTCCTGTATATGAATGTTCTGTATATGATATATGTGACATGTATGTATATGTCCTGTATATGAACGTTCTGTATATGATATATGTGACATGTATGTATATGTCCTGTAGAGGAATGTTCTGTATATGATATATATGACATGTATGTATATGTCCTGTATATGAATGTTCTGTATATGATATATATGACATGTATGTATATGTCCTGTATATGAATGTTCTGTATATGATATATGTGACATGTATGTATATGTCCTGTATATGAATGTTCTGTATATGATATATGTGACATGTATGTATATGTCCTGTATATGAATGTTCTGTATATGATATATGAGACATGTATGTATATGTCCTGTATATGAATGTTCTGTATATGATATATATGACATGTATGTATATGTCCTGTATATGAATGTTCTGTATATGATATATGTGACATGTATGTATTTGTCCTGTGTACGGATTCTCTGTACATCATACATGTGACATGGGGGGGGGGGCAGTGTCTGGAGATGGAGATTTGGCTGACAGGATCAGATTATCGTCCTCCGCTCTCTATCTGCAGGAACTGTAAACCTCCAGGCGTCAGTCTGCGGCTCGGATACTCAGCCCAAACGTGTCACCCGCATGAAAAGAACCAGACAAATGAGGATTTAATTACTGGTAAACGCCTTTAAGTCACCAAACACTTCCAGCAGGCACCTGCGTCTCCACAGAGCACTGACTGATTACACACAGCAGTGCTGGCGTACTACAGGTCCCAGCAGACTCTGGAGGAAGCAATGCAGCATTTAGCAGCTGAGCACGCTCCCTAGTGCACAGGCAGCGGTGGGACTACAAGTCCCAGCAGATCTTCATGGCCCTTGGCCACCGTAGATATGTAACAACCATAGGTCACTCTCAGAACTACAGATCCCAGCAGATCTTGACCGTAGATATGAAAGAAGCAGAGATATGTTACAAACAGAGGCCACTCTTTATTCTCAGTGTGTAGCGGAACTACAGATCCCAGCAGATCCTGGCAGCCTTACCCAGGCCTATAAATCATACAATATTGTTCTAGATTCCTGAAAATAAATTGTATGTTGTTTGTTTGTTTGTTTTTTTAATAATAAAAAAAATGAAATTTAGCAAGTTTTTTTTAAAATCTCTGCTTGCTGTCAGCCAATGACCCACCGTGCACAGCTCATACAGGTAGGTATATGGCTTGTAGAGTATCTAAGCTAGTTTTTTCCAAAACGGTATCTAAGCCAGAGTAGCATGTCTAAGCCAGTGTTTTACCAAACAGTGTATCTCCAGCTGTTGCAAAACTACAACTCACAGCATGGCCGGACAGCCGTTTGCAACAGCTGGAGACACACTGTTTGGTAAAACACTGGCTTAGATACTTTACTCTTCAACAGCTACTCAGGCTTAGTATCTAAGCCAGAGTAGAGTATCTAAGCCATTTTTTTCCAAAAGAGTATCTAAGCCAGAGTAGCATATCTAACCCAGTGTTTTACCAAACAGTGTGTCTCCAGCTGTTACAAAACTGCAACTCCCAGCATGGCAGGACATCCATTTGCAACAGCTGGAGACACACTGTTTGGTAAAACACTGGCTTAGATACTTTACTCTTCAACAGCTACTCAGGCTTAGTATCTAAGCCAGAGTAGAGTATCTAAGCCAGTTTTTCCCAAAAGAGTATCTAAGCCAGAGTAGCATATCTAAGCCAGTGTTTTACCAAACAGTGTATCTCCAGCTGTTGCAAAACTACAACTCCCAGCATGGCCGGACAGCCGCTGGCTGTCCGGCCATGCTGGGAGTTGTAGTTTCGCGATGGCATCTAAGCCAGAGTAGAGTATCAAAGCCATTGTAGCCAGAGAATAATATCTAAGCCGTTGTAGTTTTGAAACAGCTGGAGGCACACTGTTTGGAAAAAAGAATGGCTTGATACTCTACAAGCCATACACCTGTGTGAGCTGCGCAGGATGGCCCATTCGCTGACAGCTCTGGCTTAGATACTAGCTTAGGGTATCTAAGCTAACGGCTGTCCGGGCATGTTTGGAGTTGTAGTTTTGCAACAGCTGGAGACACACTGTTTGGTAAAACACTGGCTTAGATACTTTATTTTTCAACAGCTACTCAGGCTTAGTATCTAAGCCAGAGTAGAGTATCTAAGCCAGTTTTTTCCAAAAGAGTATCTAAGCCAGAGTAGCCTATCCAAGCCAGTGTTTTACTAAACAGTGTGTCTCCAGCTGTTGCAAAACTACAACTTCCACCATGGCCGGACAGCCGTTGGCTGTCCAGCCATGCTGGGACTTGTAGTTTTGCCACAGTATCTAAGCCAGAGTAGAGTATCTAAGCCATTTTTTTCCAAACAGTGTATCTACAGCTGTTGCAAAGTAAAGTATCCAAGCCAGTGTTTTACCAAACAGTGCGTCTCCAGCTGTTGCAAAACTACAACTCCAAGCATGCCCGGACAGCCGTTAGCTTAGATACCCTAAGCTAGTATCTAAGCCAGCGCTGTCAGCGAATGGGCCATCCTGCGCAGCTCACACATATGTATGGCTTGTACAGTATCAAGCCATTTTTTTTTTCAAACAGTGTGCCTCCAGCTGTTTCAAAACTACAACTCATTAGGCTTAGATATTATTCTCTGGCTACAAAATACAACTCCCAGCATGACCGGACAGCCGTTGGCTCTCCGGGCAAGCTGGGAGGGGCAGTTTTGAAACAGCTGGAGGCACACAGGTTGGGAAACATTGATCTAAGATCTCTGTCCCAATGAGTCCTGTATCTGAGTTAGGTCAGCATTTTACAGACTGTTTCCATTCACTGACAGCAAGCACAGATCTTGAAAACAGAGGAAATAAAAACAAAGTATTAGAGTGCTGAAAATTAATCGGGAGGTTCTCTCCTCTAGAAACATAGGGAGAGATTTATCAAAACTTGTGCAGAGGAAAAGTTGCCCAGTTGCCCATAGCAACCAATCAATTCGCTTCTTTCATTTTTGAAAAGACCTCTGAGAAATGAAAGCAGCGATCTGATTGGTTGCTATGGGCGACTAGACAACTCTTCCTCTGCACAGGTTTTGATAAATCTCCCCCTATATAGACTTTATTATTCCTCTATATAGCACATTATATAGCCTCAGTATACCTTTATATACCTCAGTGTATACACTCACTTACTCCATTGCTTGTTAACACAAATACAATCATGGCCGTAAATGTTGGCGCCCCTGACATTTTTCTAGAAAATGAAGTATTTCTCACAGAAAAGGATTGCAGTAACACCTGTTTTGCTATACACATGTTTATTCCCTTTGTGTGTATTGGAACTAAACCAAAAAAAGGAGGAAAAAAGCAAATTGGGCATAATGTCACCAAACTCCAAAAATGGTCTGGACAAAATTATTGGCCCCTTAACTTAATATTTGGTTGCAGACCCTTTGGAAAAAAATAACTGAAAACAGTGTCTTCCTATAACCATCAATAAGCCTCTTACACCTCTCAGCCGGAATGTTGGACCACTCTTCCTTTACAAACTGCTCCAGGTCTCTTATTGGAAGGCGCCTTTTCCCAACAACAATTTTAGGATCTCTCCACAGGTGATCAATGGGATTTAGATCTGGACTCATTGCTGACACTTCAGAACTCTCCAGCACTTTGTTGTCATCCATTTCTGTTGCCTTTTTGACGTATGTTTGGGGTCATTGTCCTGCTGGAAGACCCAAGATCTCAGACACAAACCCAGCTTTCTGACACTGGGCTGTACAGTGCGACCCAAAATCCATTGGTAATCCTCAGATTTCATGATGTCTTGTACACATTCAAGGCCCCCAGTGCCAGAGGCAGCAAAACAACCCAAAACATCACTGACCTCCACCATATTTCACTGTAGGTACTGTGTTCTTTTCTTTGTAGGCCTCATTCCGTTTTCGGTAAACAGTAAAATGATGGGCTTTACCAAAAAGCTCTATCTTGGTCTCATCTGTCCACAAGACGTTTTCCCAGAAGGTTTTGGTTACTCAAGTTCATTTTGGCAAAATGTAGTCTTGCTTTTTTATGTCTCTGTGTCAGCAGTGGGGTCCTCCTGGGTCTCCTCCATAGTGGGGTCCTCCTGGGTCTCCTCCATAGTGGGGTCCTCCTTGGTCTCCTCCATAGTGGGGTCCTCCTGGGTCTCCTCCATAGTGGGGTCCTCCAGGGTCTCCTCCATAGTGGGGTCCTCCAGGGTCTCCTCCATAGTGGGGTCCTCCTGGGTCTCCTCCATAGTGGGGTCCTCCTGGGTATCCTGCCATAGCGTTTCATTTAATTTAAATGTCGCCGGATAGTTCGCGCTGACACTGATGCTCCCTGAGCCTGCAGGACAGCTTGAATATCTTTGGAACTTGTTTGGGGCTGCTTATCCACCATCCGGACTATCCTGCATTGACACCTTTCATCAATTTTTCTCTTTCGTCCACGCCCAGGGAGATTAGCTACAGTGCCATGGATTGCAAACTTCTTGATAATGTTGCGCACTGTGAACAAAGGCAAATCTAGATCTCTGGAGATGGACTTGTAACCTTGAGATTGTTGATATTTTTCGACAATTTGGGATCTCAAGTCCTCAGACAGTTCTCTTCTCCTCTTTCTGTTGTCCATGCTTAGTGTGGCACACACACACAGACGCACAATGCAAAGACTAAGTGAACTTCTCTCCTTTTTATCTGCTTTCAGGTGTGGTTTTTATATTGCCCTCACCTGTTACTTGCCCCAGGGGAGTTTAAAGGAGCATCACAGGCTTGAAACAATCTAATTTTTCCACAATTTTGAAAGGGTGCCAATAATTTTGTCCAGCCCATTATAGGAACTCCATATATAACACTATATATCTAAATACCTCATTATATCACCTCACTATACCTCTATATACATCATTATATATCCTAGTAGGCCTCATGTACATTATTATAAAGCCTCACTATACACCCATATACTTCACTATATAGCCTCACTATATTTCTATATACCTCATTATATCAGCTCACTATATATCTATATACCTCTTAACATCACCTCACTATATCTCTTTATACATCATTATATATCCTTAGTAAGCCTCATGTACATTATTATAAAGCCTCACTATACACTTACCATATACTTCATTATATAGTTTACCTATACTGTACCAATATGTCTGACCTCAACACCATATCATATACAGCAGCTGCAGTAAACCTGCATATTATTTATATAGCCTCAGTATACCTCAATATATATATATATATATATATATATATATATATATATATATTGTATCAGTGTATCTCAGGATATCTCTGTATATAGTCTCAGTATACATTATATATAGTCTCAGTATACATTATATATAGTCTCAGTATACATTATATATAGTCTCAGTATACATTATATATAGTCTCGGTATATAATATATACAGTCTCAGTATACTATATATATATAGTCTCAGTATACATTATATATAGTCTCAGTATACAATATATATAGTCTCAGTATACAATATATATATATAGTCTCAGTATACATTATATATAGTCTCAGTATACATTATATATAGTCTCAGTATACATTATATATATAGCCTCAGTATACATTTTATATAGTCTCAGTATACATTATATATATAGTCTCAGTATACATTTTATATAGTCTCAGTATACATTATATATAGTCTCAGTATACATTATATATAGTCCCAGTATACATTATATATAGCCTCAGTATACATTATATATAGTCTCAGTATACATTATATATAGCCTCAGTATACATTATATATAGTCTCAGTATACATTATATATAGTCTCAGTATATATTATATATAGCCTCAGTATACATTATATATAGTCTCAGTATACATTATATATAGTCTCAGTATACGTTATATATAGCCTCAGTATACATTATATATAGCCTCAGTATACATTATATATAGCCTCAGTATACAATATATATATAGTCTCACTATACATTATATATAGTCTCAGTATACATTCTAAATAGCCTCAGTATACATTATATATAGCCTCAGTATACATTATATATAGTCTCACTATACATTATATATAGTCTCAGTATACATTCTAAATAGCCTCAGTATACATTATATATAGCCTCAGTATACATTATATATAGTCTCACTATACATTATATATAGTCTCAGTATACTATATATATAGTCTCAGTATACATTATATATTGTTTCAGAATACATTATATATTGTCTCAGTATACATTATATATAGTCTCAGTATACATTATAGTCTCAGTATACAATATATATAGTCTCTGTATACATTATATATAGTCTCAGTATACAATATATATAGTCTCAGTATACATTATATATAGTCTCAGTATACTATATATATAGTCTCAGTATACATTATATATAGTCTCACTATACTTTATATATAGTCTCAGTATACATTATATATTGTCTCAGTATATATTATATATAGTCTCAGTATACATTATATATTGTCTCAGTATATATTATATATAGTCTCATTATACATTATATATAGTCTCAGTATACCACATTATGTCTCACTGTAAAGTTCCTCACTACACTCTTATCTGGAGCCTCAGTAAATCGCTCTCATACATGGACACTAAAGGTAAATTATGTATTGTTAGTGTTTATACTAATATTCTTATTCATCTCTATATAATGTTAGTCCGGTTTTCTAATATTTTACTGTCGCTCATATATTGAGAAATTCATTGCACGTTATATACCCATTCTTTATATACATCTACAGGTACACATTATTTATATACATCTACAGGTACATATTATTTATATACATCTACAGGTACACATTATTTATATACATCTACAGGTACACATTATTTATATACATCTACAGGTACACATTATTTATATACATCTACAGGTACACATTATTTATATACATCTACAGGTACACATTATTTATATACATCTACAGGTACACATTATTTATATACATCTACAGGTACACATTCTTTATATACATCTACAGGTACATATTATTTATACACATCTACAGGTACACATTATTTATACACATCTACAGGTACACATTATTTATATACATCTACAGGTACACATTATTTATATACATCTACAGGTACACATTATTTATATACATCTACAGGTACACATTATTTATATACATCTACAGGTACATATTATTTATATACTCTACAGGTACACATTATTTATATACATCTACAGGTACACATTATTTATATACATCTACAGGTACACATTATTTATATACATCTACAGGTACACATTATTTATATACATCTACAGGTACACATTATTTATATACATCTACAGGTACACATTATTTATATACATCTACAGGTACACATTATTTATATACATCTACAGGTATATATTATTTATATACATCTACAGGTACACATTATTTATATACATCTACAGGTACACATTATTTATATATACATCTACAGGTACACATTATTTATATACATCTACAGGTACACATTATTTATATACATCTACAGGTACATATTATTTATACACATCTACAGGTACACATTATTTATATACATCTACAGGTACATATTATTTATATACATCTACAGGTACACATTATTTATATACATCTACAGGTACACATTATTTATATACATCTACAGGTATATATTATTTATATACATCTACAGGTACACATTATTTATATACATCTACAGGTACACATTATTTATATACATCTACAGGTACATATTATTTATATACTCTACAGGTACACATTATTTATATACATCTACAGGTACATATTATTTATATACTCTACAGGTACACATTATTTATATACATCTACAGGTACACATTATTTATATACTCTACAGGTACACATTATTTATATACATCTACAGGTACACATTATTTATATACATCTACAGGTACACATTATTTATATACATCTACAGGTACACATTATTTATATACATCTACAGGTACAAATTATTTATACACATCTACAGGTACATATTATTTATATACATCTACAGGTACATATTATTTATATACATCTACAGGTACGCATTATTTATATACATCTACAGGTACACATTATTTATATACATCTACAGGTACATATTATTTATATACATCTACACACATTATTTATATACATCTACAGGTACACATTATTTATATACATCTACAGGTACACATTATTTATACACATCTACAGGTACACATTATTTATATACATCTACAGGTACACATTATTTATATACATCTACAGGTACACATTATTTATATACATCTACAGGTACACATTATTTATATACATCTACAGGTACATATTATTTATATACATCTACAGGTACACATTATTTATATACATCTACAGGTACACATTATTTATATACATCTACAGGTACACATTATTTATATACATCTACAGGTACACATTATTTATATACATCTACAGGTACACATTATTTATATACATCTACAGGTACACATTATTTATATACATCTACAGGTACATATTATTTATATACATCTACAGGTACACATTATTTATACACATCTACAGGTACACATTATTTATATACATCTACAGGTACACATTATTTATATACATCTACAGGTACATATTATTTATATACTCTACAGGTACACATTATTTATATACATCTACAGGTACATATTATTTATATACATCTACAGGTACACATTATTTATATACATCTACAGGTACATATTATTTATATACATCTACAGGTACACATTATTTATATACATCTACAGGTACATATTATTTATATACATCTACAGGTACACATTATTTATATACATCTACAGGTACATATTATTTATATACTCTACAGGTACACATTATTTATATACATCTACAGGTACATATTATTTATATACTCTACAGGTACACATTATTTATATACATCTACAGGTACATATTATTTATATACATCTACAGGTACACATTATTTATATACATCTACAGGTACATATTATTTATATACTCTACAGGTACACATTATTTATATACATCTACAGGTACATATTATTTATATACATCTACACACATTATATACACATACATATATCTACACACATTATATACACATGTATATCTACACACATTATATACACATATATATATATACACACATTATATACACATACATATATCTACACACATTATATACACATATATATCTACACACATTATATACACATATATATATATCTACACACATTATATACACACACATATCTACACACATTATATACACATATATATATCTACATAAATTATATACACATACATATATCTACACACATTATATACACACACATATCTACACACATTATATACACATATATAATCCCCCGGAAGTACCGGAAAAGTTACTTTTCATAATATTATTATCAGTAGTAGTTATTTTCTATTAGTCATATTATTAGTGGTATTTTTATAATTTCTATCGGTAGTGATAGTCATTCTATGATTGGCAATAGTTACAGTCCTCTAGTATCAAATTATTATTAATATTATAATTATCATTAAAAAAAATACTATCTGATGACTTGTGCACTTAGCATCTACATTTGTACAAAGTGAAGATTAGTTCTGATTCCTTTCAATAATTTTGTCAATATAATACTCATAATGTTATATTTTAGTAAACTATTACTATTACCGCTATTTATGGATTTAAATAGCTTTATTTATAGTATAAACAATTTACTACAATTTCCTAAAGTAAGCGATAAATTTAATTATAGTTGTTTTGACGGTAAAGTATTTAAGGTTACACTCACAACCGCTATGATTATTGTTTATATTATTCAAAATGAATTCAATATTAATGTTATGAAGTGATGAATATTATAGTAATAACAGTAATAGAATGGAATTAGCATTAACGGATAAATATGTCGTCGGGATTGTTGTTGGGGAAAAAACTAAGTCATAAATGATCATTTTTGAAAAATCTTTTTTTTTTTTTTTTTTTTTTTTTTTTTTTTAACCAAACGATGTTTACAATAATTTACTATATGAAATATCACAGTTAAACCATCTTATTATTATTATAATATTAATAATTAGGAGGGGAGGAGATAGAACAGTATTAGCATTAAGAGCAGTGATATACTTTTTGATACAAAATAGCATTTACAAAATATTCTAATGAGTTGATTAGTTTAGCTATTTTATTGGAAAGGTTGCTTTTACTATTATGATTAGAGATGAGCGAACTTACAGTAAATTCGATTCGTCACGAACTTCTCGGCTCGGCAGTTGATGACTTTTCCTTAATAAATTAGTTCAGCTTTCCGGTGCTCCGGTGGGCTGGAAAAGGAGGATACAGTCCTAGGAGACTCTTTCCTAGGAATGTATCCACCTTTTCCAGCCCACCAGAGCACCTGAAAGCTGAACTCATTTATGCAGGACAAGTCATCAACTGCCGAGCCGAGAAGTTCGTGACGAATCGAATTTACTGTAAGTTCGCCCATCTCTAATTATGATAAACATTCTGACATCAATAGCGCAGCTTGTATGGTCTACTGAAAAAAATATGGTATTTTTTTTGTTTTTCCTTTCCATAATAAGAATTAGAAAAGCCCAAAAATAATTAATTTAAAGGGGTACACCAGTGAAAAACCTTTTATTTTATTTTTTTTTTTTTTTTTTTTTTTTTTTTTTTAAATCAACTGGTGTTAAACAGAAAGTTAAACAGATTTGTAAATGTATTTATCCTTCCATTACTTATAAGCAGCTGTATGCTACAGAGGAAATGATTTTCTTTTTGAATTTCTTTTCTGTCTGAGCACAGTGCTCTCTGCTGACACCTCTGTCCATGTCAGGAACTGTCCAGAGCAGGAGAAAATCCTCATAGCAAAGCTCTCCTGCTCTGGACAGTTCCTGACACGGACAGAGGTGTCAGCAGAGAGCACTGTGGACAAGACAAAAAAGAAATCCAAAAAGAAAAGAATTTCCTAAGTATTGGAAGGATAAAGATTTTTTTTTTATAGAAGTAATTTACAAATCTGTTTACATTTCTGGCACCAGTTCATTTTAACAAAAAAGTTTTCCACTGGAGTACCCCTTTAAGTATTGAACCCTTTATAAAGAATTAGAATGTATAGAGAGATAAATGTTATATATATATAAGCATAATACATATAGTAATTATATATGTAACAAACACAGCAGCATGTGCAGGGCTACATTTTCAGTGGGAGGAAGGGAGTGCAAGACTATCTCTAATGTATACAAATCATACGAATATACAACAATATATTTAGTAATTTATGTACCATATATATATATATATATATATATATATATATATATATATATATATATATATATACCTGTACAGTAATAGTAATAATGATGGGAACCTCCCAATTCAGGAAAGAATATATATAGCCTATGTAGACTCCTATTGCACATATATATATACACCAAGAAAAATTGGAGCTACTCAGAAAATATTAAACAATGACAATGTCTTTATTAGAATTTCAACATACATTTAAAAATTACGTTAAAAAGTAGGAAATAGGCACCAGAAAATGGGTGACATACCAGGGACTGATGTATATAGCAGCAATGCAAATACTATATGGGTCTGATTTCAATATATGGCAGTGCTAGCAGTGTGCTGCTGTATTCTCCTGCTGGTGTATATTTAGCCTAGCAGCGTGCACCTGTATGCCGGGTCCATGCAATAGATGTGTATCAGTATCAGTATGTGCTGGCCAACTAATCCATTTTTTGTATTGCACATATGGGGGGTAGTGGCTACCTCCATGTTGGTTCCTGCACCCCACCCTTTTATAATTCTGGATGTCCCATATATTCATAGTGTATGGTCCGTCCCAATGAGGTCACCGTATCGTGGTGGGATGGTACAAACTATTTGGCCAAATGGTAAGAGAAGCACCTCAATTTTTCATTCTTTCATTATAGTACTAAAGCATTTCATATTTAATTCATGTCTTTGTGCTGGCAGTGTGCTGCTGTATTCTTCTGCTTGTGTATATTTGGCCTAGCAGCGTGCGCCTGTATGCCGGGTCCATGCAATAGATGTATATCATTCTCAGTATGTGCTGGCTAACTTATCCTTTTTTCTATCTAACTATCTTATATCTATCTATCTCATATCTATCTATGTGTCTATCTATCTATCTCATATCTATCTATCTATGTGTCTATCTATCTCATATCTATCTATCTCATATCTATCTATCTATCTCATGTCTATCTATCTCATGTCTATCTATCTATCTATGTGTCTATCTATCTATCTCATATCTATCTATATATCTCATATCTATCTATCTCATATTTATCTCATATCTATCTATCTTATAGCCAACTCATATTTATCTATCTCATATCTATCTATCTATCTATCTCATATCTATCTCACAACTATCTATCTATCTCATATCTATCTATCTCATATCTATCTATCTATCTCATATCTATCTATATATAATCTATCTATTTTTACATGCATTATGGGATCTAATATTTTCCATTATGATCTGTGCAGACAATACCTTCTATCCTTGAACCACATGAACTGATTCTCCTTCTGATCTTTCCTATGTATTGTAGTGAAGATATCGCCCACTTAGGCCGCACTTACATGAAGACTTTATAACTTCTGAGCTACAGCCGCTGTCCATTCATCACTTTTCAAAAAGTGATAAGAAAAGTTGTGTAAAGTGCAAAGGAATAGTTGGGTGGGGTTTACTGGGGGGGGGGGGTGGCCTACATATTTAAGGCAATTGTTTTTCATGCTAGAGCCAGAAAATTATGCAAATCTAGGTCTCATTTGCTCCTGGCGCTATTTATTCCGTGTTTTTTGTTTTGTTTTTGTTTGTTTTTTTTTTGTTTTGTTTTTTTAAATGCCAAAGTTACAAAATTTCAATGTAACCCAAGCCTTACAGTAAGAAAAAATATTATATAATAACAGTATTATTATTATTATTACTACTATTATTATTATCATCATTATTACTACTACTACTACTATTATTATTATTACTGATACTACTACTTCTACTACTATCATTATTATTATACAATTTTTATAATTAAATCATTTTGACTATGGTGAATCCAAAAAATCTGATGCCAAAAATAAGAAATAACAATACAATGTAAGTTGCATTTAAGGCTAGAGTTAGGCTGGGTTCACATATATCAGTCGTCCGTCACAGTTTCCATCCCGCATGCACCGGAGGGAAACTGATGCTAGAACTGATCCCATTCATTTGAATGGGAGAGTTCACAATCATCCAGAGTTTCAATTTTGATGGCGGACGGTTGGACACACCGGAGGGCACTGGACAGGGGAGCGCAGCTTGCAGTGTTCCCCTGTCCGTTGCCAAGAAACAATGGACGCCGGATGCCATACAACTGATGACAAGTTGTCATCATTTGTGTTGAGATTTAAGCTGAGTTCACCTAGATCCCCTATGACCTATGTGAACCAAGCCTTATTGCTTAATTTCCCCTCCAGTGCATTTTCTGCAGCACCAAAGGGAGGAAAAAAAAAACTGAAGACGCACATATGTAAGGCTGGGTTCACATACATCAGGCGTGCACCGGAGGGAAACTGATGCTAGAACTGATCCCATTCATTTGAATGGGACAGTTCACAATCATCCAGCGTCCCAATTTTGACGGTGGATGGTTGGACACACCGGAGGGCACCGGATAGGGGAACGCAGTTTTCTGCGTTCCCCTGTCCGGTGCCAGAGACAATGGACGCTGGATGCCATACAACTGATGACAAGTTGTCATCAGTTGCAGCATCAGTTGCGTGGAGACGTATGTGAACCCAGCTTTACAAAGATTCTCTGATTTTTTTTCCATGAAGGTCTAAATATTTGAATATATAGTTTGAATACAAAATTATAAATATATTATTTGTCATAAAAAAAATCTTTTATTTATTTATTTTTTTGGGAAAAAAAAATTCCCCAATTTTTCATTTTTTTCTTCAGGCCTTCTCATCTGTAGGTACACCTATGGGATATGCACCTGTAAGTACAAGGACTGCTTGTAGAAAACTTATCAGCAGCGCTCACATGGTCTGACCTGAATATCTCATAGAATATATATATAGAGCGCTCTGCAAATATATCCCAATCAATAGCCTAATAAAGTGTGCACTTTATCCTGTCTCCAGAATGATGGATGCCGATCAATAGGGTCTAAGGTTAATGTGCAAAATGAAGAACCTCTAGTCATTGACCAAAGCCAGACTCAAAAGACCTGGTATGTAAGTGATAAGGAGGAAAGATGGAAGACGTGCCCTGTGGATGATGATAATAATAATAATAATAATAATAAACAACTAAATAATGATAAAAAATCATCTAAATAATAATAATTTTAATAGTAATAACAATAACATACATAATAATAATAAACTAAATAATGATAAAAATAATATAAATAATAATACTATTAATAGTAATAACAATAATCTAAATAATAATATACATATTAATAATAATAAGCTAAATAATGATAAAAGTAATATAAATAATAATAAATAGCAATAATAATAATATGAACAGTAATCTTATTATAAATAATAATTATAATCAATAGCAGTAATAATAATAAGAATAAGAGGTATAATAAATTAAATAGCAATTATGATAATAATAATAATAAACTAAATAATGATAAAAATAAATAATCAAAATAATAATAATATTAATAGTAATAACAATAATCAAAATAATAATAATATGAATAATAATAAACCACTAAATAATGATAAAAATAAATGATCAAAATAATAATAATATTAATAGTAATAACAATATTCTAAATAATAATAAAATACATATTAATAATAATAAGCTAAATAATGATAAAAAATTATATGAATAATAATAAATTGCAATAATAATAATAGGAATAGTAATCTTATTATGAATAATAATTATAATCAATAGCAGTAATAATAATAAGAGGTATGATAAATAGCAATGATGATAATAATAATAATAAACAAAATAATGATAAAAATAAATAATCTAAATAATAATAATAATAATAATAATAATAAACAACTAAATAATGATAAAAATAAATAATCTAAATAATAATAATAATATTAATAGTAATAACACTAATCTAAATAATAACAATATTAATAGTAATAACAATCTAAATAATAATAATAAACTAAATAATTATAAAAATTATCTAAATAACAATAATATTAATAGTAATAAGAATAACATAAATAATATTATTAATAATAATAATAATAATAATAATAAACTAAATAATGATAAAAAAATTATAATAATAAATAGCAATAATAATAATATGAATAGTAATATTATTATAAATCATAATAATAATAATAATAAATAGCAGTAATAATAAGAATAAGCGGTATAATAAATAGCAATGATGATAATAATAATAATAATAATAATAATATACAAAGGAAGGGATGTCCAGCGCAGACTCTTGTGCAAAACTTCTTTATTGATTAAAATTCATAGTTGCTAAGGGATACAACAAGGATTCTTGTAGTGTGACGCGCTTCAGCCCACAGGGCCTTAGTCATACACATGTGTATGACTAAGCTGGCATCTTTGTTTCTTGCTTCAGACTGCAGCCGGGACACAGACAAACTCCCTGACAGGGAGCAGTGCTGAGTTTGTCTGTGTCCCGGCTGCAGTCTGAGATTTAGGACTCCAGCTTGAGTCTGAAATCTATATATAAAAGGACTGGTAGGGAGACCTCTAGTGGTCATTTTTCAAAGTGGAAAATTAAATAGAAAGAAGCATATTTTTTAATAACGTGCTATTGGAAAGTTATTCTGCATACATTAATCTATACTATATCAAAAGTTTTTTTTGATGAAAGGTCCCCTTTAAAAGGGCAGGGGCTTAAGCCCCCTTTCTAGTCAACCTGTGCACATCCCTGGCTGGAGGCACCCTGGCCCAAGGAACATTGAAATCGAGCTATATAGACTAGAAAAAAAATGAGTAAAATACTCAAAAGAAACACCAGACGTTTTGCTTTCTTTATGCATTTTTTTTACAACTTTTTAGTTGTCTATGGAGGGGTTGTTTTTCTTTTTAATTTTTTTTTTTAATATGGCCTAAATAAACTTGGATATGATTATTTTCATATTCAGTCCCTGTGATAGACCTGCAATATACCTGGTGTAAATATACCTGGCGGTGAGCAGAACCTCTTTTTGGCTTGGTTTCCACTTATTTTTATTTTTCATTTTTTTTTTGGTAAAGATCTCTACAAAAAAACGGCACAAAAGCCGAACTGCTTTTTTTTCTGGAAAAAAAAAATGCTGCAGCCAGATTTTGGCTCAAAGTCAAAAAGGATTTATGAAACGCCAATACCACTTGGGCTTTTTTTTTTAGGCATTTTTTCACTCATCTTTGGCGTTTTTCTGTGTTTGGGGCTCAGGGGAAGTTTCCCAAAATGGCAGTATGTTGAGACAATGGCGTTTTTCTTTTTTCCCCTGACAAAATTTTGACATTTCCCTCCCATAGAAGTCTAAATTGCCATAAAAAAAAATCTCACAACACTAAAGGCAACACTCAAACCCACTGTTTTTGAAGAAAACATAAAAAAAAAATCTTGGGAGGGCAAAATCACAGAGCAATTTTTGTGGCATTCTTTTTTCTTTTTAGGTAACAAATAAAAATGGCAGGAAAAAAAAAAGCGGAAACGCCATCACTAAAACCCACTATTTTTGGGAAAAAAATTCTTGGGAGAGCAAAATTAAAGGGCAGTTTTTTATTTTTATTTTTTTGAGGTCAGATTTATTATTAACTAGCTGAGTACCCGGCGTTGTCCAGTTTTTCCTTCCTCATCCTTGTTGGGGAGGAAAATCAACAAAGGAGGAAGCTTTTTACTTCAAATCCCATCCCCATATATTGTTGTCATATCCCAACCCCATATCCCGTCCTCATATCCCGTCCTCATATCCCGTCCTCATATCCCGACCTCCTATTCCGTCCTCCTATCCCGTCCTCCTATCTCAACCCCCTATCCCGTCCTCCTATCCCGTCCTCATATCCCGACCTCCTATCCCGACCATCCTGTCCTCCTATCTTGACCTCCTATCTCGACCTCCTATCCCATCCTTCTATCCCGTCCTCCTATCTCAACCCCCTATCCCGTCCTCCTATCTCGTCCTCATATCCCGTCCTCATATCCCAACCTCCTATCCCGACTATCCTGTCCTCCTATCTTGACCTCCTATCTTGACCTCCTATCCCATCCTTCTATCCTGTCCTCCTATCCTGTCCTCATATCTCAACCCCCTATCCCGTCCTCCTATCTCAACCCCCTATCCCTTCCTCCTATCTCCACCTCCTATTCCGTCCTCCTATCTCGACCTCCTATCCCGACCTCCGATCCCGACCTCCTATCCCGACCTCCTATCCCGACCTCCTATCCCGTCCTCCTATCTCGACCTCCTATCCTGTCCTTCTATCCCGTCCTCCTATCTCAAACTCCTATCCCGTCCTCCTATCTCAACCCCCTATCCCGACCTCCTATCTCCACCTCCTATCCCGACCTCCTATCTCAACCTCCTATCCCGTCCTCCTATCTTAACCTCCTATCCCAGCCTCCTATCCCATCCTCCTATCTCGACCTCCTATCCCGACCTCCCATCCCGTCCTCATATCCCGACCCGTAATATGTGCACCAGGTATTGAAATATAACCAGCCGTACGGAAGTTATGTGGGAACATACATTTCCCATTGATTTGCATGGGACTTTAAACAAAAACCCTGACCCTCACAAATGTGGGTAGTTAAGGGTTAAATTAACTATCCTATATTTTAAGTGGACATATAAGTAACATGTTACCAAGTATTATCGAAATATCTCCTGCCGTTTGGAAGTTATGCAGTAACATATATTTCCCATAGACTTGTATGGGACTTTAAGCATAAGCCCCGCCCCTGGCAAATGGAGGTGAGTAAGGGTTAAATCACCTATCCTATGTTTGTTGCTGACATATAAGTAACATGTGACCAAGTTTCATTTTAATATCTTTAGCCGTTTGGAAGTTTTTGTGGAACACACACACACATACACACATACATATATACACACACACACACACACATACACATACATATATACACACACACACACACACTCACACACACGTTGAGTTTTATATATATAGATTGTTTATTTCCATTAAAAAAATTGCATGCACTGGACAATGCTTTTCAGCATGGGTCCTAATGTATACATCGATGTTTCCCAACCGGTATGCCTCCAGCTGTTGCAAAACTACATCTCCCAGCATGCCCGGAATGCCGTTGGCTGTCCGGGCTTGCTGAGAGTTGTAGTTTTGCAACAGCTGGAGGCACACGGGTTGGGAAATACTGATATACAGGATTAAAGGGCTACTCTGGTGGAAAACATTTTTTTTTTTTATTAAATCAACTGGTGCCAGAAAGTTAATAAGATTTGTAAATGACTTCTATTAAAAAATCTTAATCCTTTCAGTACTTATGATTTTCTGAAGTTAAGGTTGTTCTTTTCTGTCTAAGTGCTCTCTGATGACACGTGTCTCGGGAACATAGGTTTGCTATGGGGATTTGCTTCTAAACTGGGCGGTTCCCGAGACAAGAGTCATCAGAGAGCACTTAGACAGAAAAGAACAACCTTAACTTCAGAAGCTCATAAGTACTGAAAGGATTAAGATTTTTTTAATAGAAGTAATTTACAAATCTGTTTAACTTTCTGGAGCCAGTTGATATATATATAAAAAAAAAGTTTTCTCCTGTATAGCCCCTTTAATAGCTACTGTATGCTCCAGGGGAAGTTTTGTAGTTCTTTTCTGTCTGACCACAGTGCTCTCTGCTGCCACCTCTGTCCGTGTCAGGAACTGTTCAGAGCAGGATAGGTTTGCTATGGGGATTTGCTCCTGCTCTGGACAGTTCCTGACATGGACAGAGGTGTCAGCAGGGAGCACTGTGGTCAGACTGGAAAGAACTACACAACTTCCTCTATAGTATACAGCAGCTGATAAGTACTGGACGGATTAAGATTTGTATATAGAAGTAATTTACAAATCTGTTGAACTTTCTGGCACCAGTTGATTTTTAAAAATGTGTTTTCCACCGGAGTTCCCCTTTAAAAGAGGTGGAGAGGCTCTCGAAGCATTATCTCCTATACATTATCCCATTACCTGTTATTCATTCTGATATGATACAAAGATACAGATTAGATGAATTCAGTGCACGTTATACATTGTTATCCGAACTTCCCATAATTCGATACAAAATAAACTGCTGCCTCTTCCTGAGATCATCTTGTTCTCCTAGAATCCGATCCCTGACAACAATGGTCTGAGGACACCGACATACCAGAGACCTGAGAAACCCTCTGTATGACAAATACAACAAGTGCAACATTCTTATTAGGATGCTAGGGGTTGTTTCCCTTCAAAGCAGTGTTTCCCAGTCAGTGTGCCTCCAGCTGTTGCAAAACTACAACTCCCAGCATGCTTCGCTGGGAGTTGTAGTTTTGCAAAAGCCAGAGGCACACTGATTGGGAAACACTGCTTTAAGGGATACCCCGGAGGAAATAAATAAATAAAATAAATAAAAATCAACTGGTGCCAGAAAGTTAATAAGATTTGTAAATTACTTCTATTTAAAAATCTTAATCCTTCCAGTTCTTATCAGCTGCTGTTTTCCGCAAAATAAGTTGTGGAGTTCTTTCGAGTGCTCTCTGCTGACACCTCTGTCCGTTTCCGGAACTGTCCAGAATAGGAGCAAATCCCCATAGCAAACCTCTCCTGTTCTGGACAGTTCCTGACATGGATAGAGGTGTCAGCAGAGAGCACTGTGCTCAGACTGGAAATGACTACACAACTTCCTCTGGAGCATACAGCAGCTGAAAAGTACTGAAAGGATTAAAGGAGTACTCTGGTGTCAAACACATAATTTTTTATTTTTTTAAATCAACTGGTGCCAGAAAGTTATACAGATTTGCAAATTACTTCTTTATTTTAAAAAAAATCTTAATCCTTCCAGTACTTATTAGCTGCTGAATACTACATAGGAAATTCTTTTCTCTTTGGAACACAGAGCTCTCTGCTGACATCATGACCACAGTGCTCTCTGCTGACATCTCTGTCCATTTTAGGAACTGCCCAGAGCAGCATAGGTTTACTATGGGGATTTTCTCCCACTCTGGACAGAGATGTCACCAGAGAGCACTGTGCTCGTGATGTCAGCAGAGAGCTCTGTGTTCCAAAAAGAAAATAATTTCCTCTGTTGTATTCAGCAGCTAATAAGTACTGGAAGGATTAAGATTTTTTTTTAATAGAAGTCATTTACAAATCTGTTTAACTTTCTGGCACCAGTTGATTTAAAAAAATAAACAAATAATAAGTTTTCCACCGGAGTACCCCTTTAAGGGTCTTGGCTATACAGGGAATCCCTGCCCTGGATATAATGTGAATGGGGCCCTAAGTCTCCTAATCTGTAGTTTTTTTTTAAAGCGAGACGTCCCACCCATCATCCTCCCCAGCAGCAACAGCAGCAGCAGGGCCCGTGGGTATAATACAACGTGTTGTGTTAAGCAAATTACATTTTGACTTTTGCTATGACTCAGTGTCTGTCACATCTGCCTTGTATCTCACAGACCGTGGGGCTGTTCAGTGTCAGGGCTTGTCACTTGTCACAACTCTGGAATGTAAGAGCGGAGATCGCCCAAAATTGACCGTCCTTGGGAGACTTAATGTATACCCTTCACCTCGTATACATAGAATTCACCCCAGTCCAGTCCTTATATCAGTGTTTCCCAACCAGGGTGCTCCAGCTGTTGCAAAACTACAACTCCCAGCATGCCCGGACAGCCAACGGCTGTCCGGGCATGCTGGGAGTTGTAGTTTTGCAACAGCTGGAGGCACCCTGGCTGAGAAAAACACTGACTTACCGGTATATAGAGGCCAAATGAAAAAAAAAAAATCTATGCAAATGAGCTGCAATATTAGACCCAACCCAAAAAATTACAAAAAAATTATGTAAATGCCGGCCCTGCCACAAAACGGGTGTAAAAGTTCTTCCACCACTGCTCTTTATATAAAAAGGCTCTCAGAGGCTACTTTTGAGTAGTGTACCACTCGGTGAAAGATTGTCGACTGCTAGATATGGAGGCCTTAAAGGAGTAGTCCAGTGGTGATTCAGTGGTGAGCAACTTATCCCCTATCCTAAGGATAGGGGATAAGTTGCAGATCGCGGGGGGTCCGACCGCTGGGGCCCCCTGCGATCTCCTGTACGGAGCACCGACAGCCCGCGGGAAGGGGGCGTGTTGACCTCCGCACGAGGCGGCGGCCGACACGCCCCCTCAATACAACTCTATGGCAGAGCCGAAGCGCTGCCTTCGGCAATCTCCGGCTCTGCCATAGAGATGTATTGAGGGGGCGTGTCGGAAGCCGCTTCGTGCGGGGGTCGACACCCGCTATCTGGGCGGAGAGCCGGGGCCCCGTACAGAGAGATCGCAGGGGGCCCCAGCGGTCGGACCCCCCGCGATCTCAAACTTATCCCCTATCCTTAGGATAGGGGATACGTTTTTCACCACTGGACTACCCCTTTAAAGGGGTTATCTAGGATAAAACGTTTTTTATATATATATATATATATATATATATATATATATATATATATATATATATCTCAACTGGCTCCAGAAAGTTAAACAGATTTGTAAATTAATTCTATTAAAAAATCCTAATCCTTTCAGTACTTATGAGCTTCTGAAGTAAAGGTTGTTCTTTTCTGTCTAAGTCCTCTCTGATGACACGTGTCTTGGGAAACGCCCAGTTTAGAAGAGGTTTGCTATGGGGATTTGCTTCTAAACTGGGCGGTTCCTGAGACACGTGTCATCAGAGAGCACTTAGACAGAAAAGAACAACCTTAACTTCAGAAGCTCATAAGTACTGAAAGGATTAAGATTTTTTTAATAGAGGTAATTTACAAATCTGTTTAACTTTCTGGAGCCAGTTGATATATAAAAAAAATAGTTTTTTCCTGGATAACCCCTTTAACAGATTGGGGGACATATTCAAAACACTTGTGTTCAGAACACTTTTTATCAAGCTTTACACCTAAATGTGCTTTCCCCACTGCCCTATTAAAAAAAATAACTCTCAGAGGATACTTTTGGTAGTGATCTTCTTGATGGAACATTGTGGACTGACTGCTAGACATGAAGGCCTGCCTATTCTCCACTAACAGATTGGGGGAATATATTCAAAACTTTTCAAAACACTTTTTGCCAAGCTTTACATCTAAAAGTCTTCTCTGTTGCCCTATGATAAAAAAAAAAAAAAACTCTCAGAGGCTACTTTTGGGTAGGGTACCTCTCGGTAAAAAATCGCCGACTGCTAGACATGGAGTTCTGCCTATTCTCCACTAACTGATTGGGGGACATATTCGAAATTTTTCAAAACACTTTTTACGAAGCTTTACACCTAAAAGTGCTTTTACGCTGCCCTATAAAAAAAAAAACAACTCTCAGAGGCTACTTTTGGGTAGTGTACCTCTCAGTGAAAAATAGCCGACTGCTAAACATGGAGGCCTGTCTATTCTCCACTACCAGATTGAGGGACATATTCAAAACTTTTCAAAACACTTTTTACCAAGCTTTACACCTAAAAATGCTTTCCCGCTTCCCTATATATATATATATATATATATATATATATATATATATATATATATTAAAAAAAACTCTCAGAGGATACTTTTGGTAGTGATCCTCTTGCTGAAAGATTGTTGACCGCTAAACATGGAGGCCCTTTTGACTCTCCCTAACATAATGGGGAAATATTTTCAACTTTTCACGCCCCTCCATGTCCAGCAGTGTACAATCTCTCATGGAGAGGTACACTACCCAAAAGTATCCTCTGAGTGTTGTTTGTTATAGGGCAGCTGCGGAAGCACCTTTGTTTGTGGAGTTGTAGTTCTGCAACAGTCGGAGGCACTCTGGATGGGAAAGACCAACTTATATAGAGGCCAAATGGAAAAAATTCTATGTAAATGTGCTGCAATATTGGACCCAACCTATAGACAGGTAAAGTGCTGCTTTTGGTCTAACCCCGAAAAAATTGACAAAAAATAATAATGCACATGGATAGAAGCATAATTGATGGATTAAAGTTCTTCCCCAACTGCTCTCTATAGAAGGCTCTCAGAGACTACTTTTGAGAAGTGTACCTCTCAGTGAAAGATTGTCGACTGCTAAACATGGAGGCCTTATTACTCTTCCTAACAAAATGGGGAAATATTGAAATAAAAATTACAAAAAAAAAATATGTAAATGAGGAAATATTTAAATATACTTTCAGAACAAGGAGTCTGACAAAAAAATACATTAAAGAGGTACTGCGCCAAAAAACATCTTATCCTCTATTCAAAGGATAGGGGATAAAATGTCTGATTGAGAGGGTCCTGCCGCTGGGAACCCCCACGATCTCCGTGTCGGCAGTAGTGGCATCTGGAACACGGAATCTCCAAGCTTCGGTGTTCCTGATGTCACGCCACGCCCCCTCCATTCACGTCTATGGGAGGGGGCGTGACGGCTACTACGTAGCCATCACGCCTCCTCCCGTAAACATGAATGGAGGGGGTGTGGCGGCTGTAGTCGTCAGTCATCTGGCACGGAGCCGAGTTCGCTCCGTGCACGAATGACTAGGGTGCCACTCTGGAGATTGCGGGAGTCCCCAGTGGCGGGACCCCAGCGATCAGACATCTTATACCCTATCCTTTGGATAGAAGATAAGATGTTTTTTGGCGGAGTACCCCTTTGACATTAAACGGGTACTACGGTGGAAAACATTTATTATAATTTTTTTTTATTATTATGAATTGGTGCCAGAAAATAAAACAGATTTGTAAATGACTTCTATTAAAACATCTTTACCCTTCCAGTACTTTTTAGCAGCTGTATGCTACAGAGGAAATTCTTTACTTTTTGAATTTCTTTTTTGCCTTGTCCACAGTGCTCTCTGGTGACACCTGATGCCCGTATCAGGAACTGTCCAGAGCAGGAGAAAATCCCCATTGCAAACCTATGCTGCTCTGGAAAGTTCCTGACATGGACAGAGTTGTCAGCAGAGAGCACTGTGGACAAGACAAAAAAGAAATTCAAAAAGTAAATAATTTCCTCTGTAGCATACAGCTGCTAAAAAGTACTGGAAGGGTAAAGTTGTTTTTAATAGAAGTAATTTACAAATCTGTTTAACTTTCTGGCACCAGTTCATTTAAAAAAAAATTATTTACCCCTTTAAGCCAAGTCGAATGTGTAAGCCCATAGAGGGATCAGAAGTGAGAACTGTAGGCCAAGGAACCTTCAGCAGACAGCTATTTAAGCTGAATGGCTACCAGAAGAATTAGGATCATTGGATGAGCCATGCAGATATGAAGATGACAGATTCTTCTTGTGGCCGGGTATGCGCATTACCGTAAAGATTGAGGCACGTAGCTGTACAATCCATTTGGCTCCAAATCTTAGTAAAGTAAGAGGGGATAGCTGCCAAGTCAGCACTTAAGCTGCCAGTTCGCGTCTATGTTTATTTGTATGAGAGACACTTAAAAGGAAAAGACCAGGGAGTGTTTATAGAAGAGGAAAACCCTGAGATATGAAGTCACCAATAAGACAATGTGCTGGAGAGGCCATCACAGGCCCGACCATGTGTCAGCCGCAGCCATTCACCCAGGATCCCACTGGGTCATCCCATTGTTTACAAGTAGGAGACACAATACTGTGGATTCCTATAGAGATTGTTTTACCAACGCAAGTAGCAGCTCTTGTCTAAATGGGGGGTGTGCAGCTGGAATGTACTGGACCCACAGTGGAAACTATACCTGGGTAGTCTATGACATCACAAGTTATGATGTCATTGTACACACTGTAAATAAGTAGTGGGAAACACTGATGTATCTGGGAGCTAGGCAAAAATCATGGCTTTAGTGTGGGGCCCACAATGGTGTAAGGGGCCACATGAGTGATCCAGCCTCAGCCTTACAATTATTGAGCTCCGTAAATGGCTTATTTATAAGCACCGATCTGCTAAATTAGGGCCCATATCAGGCATGGGTCTCCCATCTGAAAATCTATTATATCCTGTATTATACCCCAGAGCTGCACTCACTATTCTGCTGGCACTGTGTACATACATTACATTACTTATCCTGTACTGATCCTGAGTTATATCCTGTATTATACTCCAGAGCTGTACCCACTATTCTGCTGGTGAGGTCACTGTGTACATACATTACATTACTTATCCTGTACTGATCCTGAGTTATATCCTATATTATACTCCAGAGCTGTACTCACTATTCTGCTGGTGAGGTCACTGTGTACATACATTACATTACTTATCCTGTACTGATCCTGACTTATATCCTGTATTATACCCCAGAGCTGTACTCACTATTCTGCTGGTGGGGGTCACTGTGTACATACATTATATTACTTATCCTGTACTGATCCTGAGTTATATCCTGTATTATACTCCAGAGCTGTACTCACTATTCTGCTGGTGAGGTCACTGTGTACATACATTACATTACTTATCCTGTACTGATCCTGAGTTATATCCTATATTATACTCCAGAGCTGTACCTACTATTCTGCTGGTGAGATCACTGTGTACATACATTACATTACTTATCCTGTACTGATCCTGAGTTATATCCTGTAGATCTTTTATTAAAAAATATAAAACATTACAAAAAGAGCAAACATCACCATAACAATAATACAAACAACATACACCTGTATAATATATACAAAAATGAGTCCATATTAGTCCAAAAATGTCCAACCAAGTATCTTCTGGTCCAGCCTCATTCTCACCAAACACACTGCTATAATAACAACAACTACTAAACACTCTACAATAATAATAATACTTACAGTAATAATAATAACAACAATAATAACTAAAAACTGGTCCGGTTGCATTTCCCCACCCAAAATAATAAATATGTGTCAAACCACCAACAAACACCGCAAACAGAAAAACAGAATATACAATTTTTTTTAATTTTTTTTTTTTTTGGCCATGAGCTGGTCCCGCATCCCATGCCCCCAGTACATGATAACAGACGTCCATGAACCAGTCCAGGATTTTTTTTTATTTTATTTTTTTATAAAAAGTCCCACACAGAAAACCCCCTCCCCCCATCTACCCACCACCCAACCTAACACTAAACCCCAACACAACACAACCCCTAGAAAAAAATACAATATATATACATATATACACATATACATAAATGTACAAACAAAACAAATATATACAAAATAATACAGACTATACAAACCAAACAACAATAAGGCTTTTCAATCACACAAACCCCTAAAGCTCAAGTTCAGTGCCTGCAAGCCCTATATCACCATATATCTACAGCACAAAACAAAAAGACTAATGTGCCAGCATCAGCCCACCACCAGGGGAGAGACAACAGGCTAAGGCACTTCAAAGGCAGAGCTCCTCCACAGACGAGAGGCCCTGCCAGCACCCAGCCTCTCGTACTCCAGAGAACGCACCTTCACCAGGTCACAGAGAATGTTCCTAACCACCTCACCCACAGGGAGGATTTTACGCTGCGTCGACACTAAACACTTTTCCACATGTAATACCTGACCACTGAGCTGACTAGGAATAAAGTGCACCGGTCCCAGCCTCCAAGGTTTCTGAATGCCCCATAGGCCCATTCCGCATAGGAGAGACTGGCCAGCCGAGGCCAACCAATGGAAGCGCCCACCCTGTTGTAAACCTCTGTGTTAAAGGGACAATGAAGCAGAAAATGCTCCATGCTTTCCAGCATGCCTCCACACTCTTCACGGGGACATCCCCAGTCATCAGAGCTCCTGCACTTCAGATTGTCCCTCACACACAGTTTCCCATGGAAGCAGCGCCAAGTCAAGTCCCAAAACTTCAAGGGGATCCTGATAGAATTCAAAAGCTCTAAACCCACCTCCAGATCCCGACTTGGACAGTCCTTGAGCGCCAATGGCCTCTGGAAATGAGAAGACAGGACCCTCTTGTCAAGGAATTTCCTCGACAGAGTCCTAATCTCCCACATCCCCAGACCCCACCGACGAATAACCTTCAGAACCAGGGTAGCATAAGCCGGGAGATGTCCGTGTGGTGTGCAAAGATCTTTCACTTGCCCTCCTGTCTCCCATTCCTGGAAGAAAGGCCGAAACCATCCCCTACAGGAGGATACCCACGGAGGAGCCCTCTCTGACCAGAGGTTTGCTATATTGGTCTTAAGAAAGGTATTCACTAGGAACACCACAGGGTTGACCATACACAACCCCCCTAGTCTCCTCGTACGGTAAGTAACCTCCCTCTTCACTAGGTTCAGTCTATTCCCCCATAACATTTGGAAGAACACACTGTAGACCCGGGTCCAAAGAGGTTCTGGCAACATGCATACACTGCCCAGATATATCAGCAAAGGGAGCAGGAAAGTCTTCATCAGGTTAACCCTTTCCCGGAGGGTTAAAGACCAACCCTTCCGCTGATCCACCTTCTGAGCGGCGATCTTAAGCCTGCTTTCCCAGTTTTGTTAGGGGTAATCCCCTTGACCAAATTCGATGCCGAGGACTTTTGCGGATTCCTGGGGCTCTGGAAGGGCGTCCGGGAGATCAAAATCAGGATCTCCCCCTCCCAGCCAGAGACTCTCACACTTATCCTGATTGATCTTGGACCCGGATGCCTCCGAGTAGCGGTCCACCTCTGACATCACCCATCTGCCCTCCTCTTGTGAGGAGACAAACACGGTGACATCATCAGCATACGTTACCGCCCTCAGAGCCGAATCTGGCACCACCAGGTCCATTCTCACCCCCGCCAACGGTCCACAATCATTCCTTCTAAGGAAAGGATCGATTGCAAACACGTACAGCAAAGGGCTCAAAGGACAACCCTGACAGACACCAGACCCAACCTCAAAAGAGCGGCCAATCCAACCATTCACAAGCGGGAAACTCTCTGCCCCTACATACAAGGTCTTAAGCCAATCAACAAACCCCCCTGGCAGACCATATCTCAGAAGGACAGACCAGGTACTCATGGTTAACCCGATCAAACGCTTTTGCCTGATCCAAGGACATCAAGTACCCCTTCCAGTGGCCAGCCCTACCCTGCTCCACAGCCTCTCGGACACTGAGCACAGCACTAAATGTACTGCGGCCCGGAACAGAGCAATGCTGAGCCCCCGAAAGGAGCCGGGGTGCAAACTCCACCAGCCGGTTAAACAGCACTTTTGCCAGAATCTTTCTGTCCGCATTGAGAAGTGCTATGGGACGCCAATTCTCAATGTGGGACGGGTCTTTACCCTTTGACAGGATGATCAGCGCTGACCTCCTCATTGACTTTGGCAGAGTGCCCGAGGATAGACACTCATTAAAAACCGCGGTCAAGAGGGGAACCAAAGGGTCCTTAAAGGTCTTATAGAACTCAGATGTTAAGCCATCCGGACCGGGTGATTCTTGAGGGCAAGCCCATCAATAGCCATCCTGACTTCCTCTTCCCGGATCATCTCTGTCAAAACGTCAAGAGAGGGGTCTACTCCTGGTTCAGGGACGGTTTCAGCCAAGAAAGCTGATACCTTATCTCGATCTAGATCCTTCCTTCCCAAGAGGTGCGTGTAGAAGGATCTGACGACCTCCAGGATCCCTGATCTGGACCTTTTCAAGGACCCCGTACTATCAATCAGTCCTGAGACTACTTTACTATTCACTGACATCTTGCAGTTTCTGTAAGGGTCGGGCGAGCGGTACTTCCCGTAATCCCTCTCAAAAACCAAAGATGCGTGCCTATCGTACTGGCACTTCATCAGCAAGGACTTCACTCTGGAGATAACATCACGACTACCTCCAGTCGAGACAAGGTTCTCAAGTTTCTTCCTCAGGCCCTGGTACAAGCGGTACCTGTTTAGGCTTCTGAGGCCCGAGAGCTGGCGGAAGAATCTCGCAACCCTTTCCTTGAAGATCTCCCACCACTCTGACTTACTGCTACAAAGGCCCAGCAATGGTACCTGGTTCTGAAGAAAATCCTCAAAGGACTGTCTTATCTCCGCTTCTTCCAAGAGAGACGAATTCAGCTTCCAATAGCCTCTGCCCATCCGGGGGGTCTCTGTGACATTCAGAGAAAACAAAATTAAACAGTGATCGGAGAACTCCACCTCAACAACAGACACTGCTGAAGAGACGGCTTCCTCCTTTAAATAAAACCTGTCTATCCTAGACCTACAACTACCCCTATGATAGGTGAATCCCGCGTGGCCTGGGGTGTGCCGGATGTGGACATCCACCAGGCGAGCCTCACTCGCTATGCTATTAAGGGCGACGCTATCATAAGTCAGCTTGTCTCTGGCACCTCCCCTGTCTTGGGGCCTCGTGACAGCATTAAAGTCCCCTCCAAAGACCACCTGCCGACTTGTAAAAAGATAGGGCTTGATCCTCATAAAGAGACACTTCCGGTCCCACTTAGACTGTGGGCCGTAGATGTTAATAAGGCGAAGTTCTTGTCCCCTCATGAGGACATCTAGGATCAGGCACCTCCCCATTTCTAACTCGATCCCCCGTCGGCATTCTACCGCTGCGGTAAAAAGGACCACCACTCCGCTATATGGCTCGGCCCCAAGAGACCAGTAGGAGGGCCCATTCCTCCACTCTCTTTTAGCCTTGTAGATAAATGACATATCTGTTAGCCTGGTCTCCTGCAAAAATAAAATATCAGCATTAATATGGGCAAAAAAATCATAGGCAGAAAACGAGCTGTATCTGACTTAATGCTGGCGACATTAATGGACGCCAGCGTCAACGGAGAGGGTGCCGCCATCAAGGGTGATTAGGTTAAACAGCTTTCTTTTTCCCACTCCCCTTCTCACCCTCCACATCAGAAGAACTCTTCACCCTTTTTAGAGAAATAGAAGTGTCCATCTCACCAGACGTCGTTTTACTTTCCTCGTCTCCGGATTCTAGGCCAGTCCCTTCCCCCGAGGACATAACCTCCCCAGGGGAAGAGGACTCGGCGCCCCCTGGAAGCCCCTCTGCCACCTCCCCCTCATCCTCCCCTTCCGAAGAAGAGGAGGAGATGTCCCTGAGGGGTCGGAATCGATTGGAAAGGCCAACCAGAGGGGAGTCAGTTTTGCCTTCCTTTGGCACCTGGACCAGGGTGGGAGAAGATCTTAAATCTCCCTTTTTTTTCTACTTGTACCCCGCTTTCGTGTCTCCTTCTGCCATCCCCCATCATCCTCCTCCACGCTATCTGAGGAGATGGCACCTTCCTCATTCTGGATCCTCCTGACCTCCTCATTCAGCTCGCCATCCCTCAGGGTCTCAGCAGCAAGGTTGGCCTCTGGGACAGAATGAGAGGTCGTCCCAGTAACCCGGGCTTTCCCCTTCACCCTATCCCTTTGGCGTTTGTCAAGACGTCTTAGTTGGGCTGGTGTCTTCCTCTTGCTGTTCCTCACTGACCCCTCAGTTCCTCCACCCCTGCTAGTCCCCTCCCCAGCAGATTCCGGTTCGTGATCTTCACCCGCCGGGGACAAGACTGCATTAGCGAAAGAACGAGGACATCGACTGAATGGGTGACCTAAGTCACCACACAGGTGACACCTAATCTCTGCACAAGATGCGGCAAGATGGCCTACACCCCCACACAAGGCACATTTCTGTACCGTACAGTTTGCACTGAAGTGTGTGGGGTCACCACATCTGTGACAGAGCTTCGGCTGACCCCGGTAGAAAATCTGGATACGATCCCTACCGAGAAAGGCAGAGGATGGAATATGGCTAACTGTATTTCCTGAACGTTTAAGTTTTACCAAAAACGTCCAGGCTCCTGACCAGATGCCAAACTCGTCCCTGTTCTTCTGCGGAACCCCCATTACCTCGCCATACCGTCCTATCCAGGTGATGATGTCAACACAAGAGAGTGATTCGTTACGGGTCAAAACGGTCACTCTCTTGATTTCGTTTTGACGAGACAATGCCTGTATGGCAAAGTCTCGCCAGCCGGGCTCATTCTTTACCAATTCATAATTCGACCAGAAAAGCTCAAGCCCCTCTGGCCGAACAAAACTGATATCGAATTCAGGAGCACCGTAGGGATGTATCAAGGCAAAGATATCAACTGCCTTGAAGCCCATCTTTAGCAAGAGCTCAACCACTTTGGTCCTTGAAGGACACATATCTTCGCCCTGCCACCGAAGACGGACCACATTCCTACGGTTACTACCTGCCCCGGCTGTTGGGAGGGACTACACAGTATCGCCCCCTCTTTCCTCTCGGAAGGCAGAGAGACCGTGTCTCTCTATCCAGAAGGACAGATCAACTGCTCTACCCTCTACATTAATCGACCTTTCCCCCTTTTTCAGAGCCTCCAGGAGACGTCGCTGCAATAAACCGTCCCTAGAGTCAGGAGACGAGGAAAGTATTCTACTTCCCCCAGCAGTGACATTGGCATAACTCCTATGGTCTGTCACCACTGGGGGGGCAACCGGACCAGACCCTACACCTACACCACTTCTAATGACAACATCCCCACCACTTCCCCCAACAACATTGTTTCCAATAACATCATCTGTAGTCCCATCACCACCCCTAATTTCAGCAACAGCAAAATCACCTTCTCCAATAACATTAACCTCCATCCTTTCCCCAGTCATACACCCCGTACCCCCATTTACCTTCTCATTCACACTGGCTGGACCAGAAACAGATAATCCGGCAAACGATGATGATGCCATTTTTTCCTGTTTTGCTTCAGCATCACGGGGCACTAGGGCTGGGACAACCTCCGCTGGCCCTTTAAGGGACCGGGCAGCATGCTTGCCTGGTCTAGAGGAGGCCCCAGCCCTGTTCTTATTAGTGCCTTCCGCCTCATCAGCATCATCTCCAGTCTTTTCATGGCGCCGCTGATCAATGGGATCAGCGGCACCAATGCAAAACAAATGTTTTTCTTCACTTTTGGGAGCGTCCGTTATGCCCTTTACTACCTCCGGCACTGAGTCACCCCCCTCTCCCACAGGGGAGCGAACTACAGCACCGGAGTCTGCCTCTCTGCCCACTGCATGGCCGCCCTCACTGTACGGCCTTTCGGCCAATGCCTTCTCTGCTCCATCCCTGCTACTGCAAACAGGCATGGAGCTCTGCGCCCTTTAAGTATCTGTACTCTCCCCGCACCTTTGCACCGAGTCCACCACAGAACACGGGCTGGGCTGGGTAACGGGGCTTACACAATGAGCTGAGCCTGCGGCCGACTCAGGATTTACAGGGAGGGGGGTGTAGATGTAACTCACCACTTCTTGCTGCTTTGGCTTGGTCTTCTTTTTCTTCATATCCCCAGGTGCCTCATTTGGAAGCTCATCTCCAAACACCAGATTCTGAGGACACACTGGGGATTCCAGCATGCGGATCTGGGCCATTAGCGCCCCTCCCTGGTAGCTGCTGTCACTGTCCTCTCCTGAGCCGGCAGGTGATACTGCTGGTTGCTGTGCAGGGGGCCCACTGTACGGGGCCTGCTGCTGTTGCCGCAGGCCACCAGGTGGATCTGGCTGTAGTTCTTCCTCCATCTCCTTCACATCATCCACCTGGCTCTCAGGTTGCAGCCCCATCAACCTTTTATTTTTTTCTTCTTCTTTCACCCTGAAGCGCTCCTCATTTTCCAATTTTTCTTTAAATGGACCACTCTTCTCCAGTAATGCTGCTCTCCTCTCCTCCAAAACTTGCATGTCAGCCATAAGTCTTTTTATCTCTGCCTTGATCTCAGTTTTTTTCCGTTTAGGAGTTACCTTGGCTCTGGCACGGGCACAGCGCAGTTCCTCTCGGAGCCTCCTGATGGCCTTACAGGCGTCTTCATACTCACGGAGGTGACTTTTTACCCGGGAGGTATAGGTGGAAATAGACTCCCGGGTCCTCAGCACTCCCCAGCCTTCCTCGCTGAGGTCGGCTTCACCTCCGTGAGTACTCTGCCTTCTTCCGGACGAACCCAGCTTTCCACTGGCAGCACCCAGCTTTCCCAAGGAGGATCCCACCTTGGAGCTTTTCGCCTCTGTGGGGGGAGTTGGAGCAGCATTGCTGCGACTCCTGGTGGAACGCCTCACCCCCAAATCCTCCGATGTTCCGGCCGCTTGCTGGCCTCTACTGCTCCCCTGCGGCCTATTCCGAGGAGCAGAAGCCTGGGCCTCGCCTCCCTCACTCATGCCTGGAAACCCACTCCCTCCCTGGGGAGGAGGAAGCAGGCCCCAGGTGGAACAGATGGTAATTCCCTGGAGCTCAGGAGGCACAGCAGACACACACAGCACAGCTGAAGCACAACCACACCCGCAACTAATTGGTCAGCACTCCAGAGCTGTACTCACTATTCTGCTGATTGTCATTGCACATAGTGGAGAAACATGTGGACAGACACCTCCTGGATACTTAGGAGATATAATGCAGGTGACAGCAAATACTCATGAGATTCCACCTCTGGGCTGTAGCTCAGGATCAGAACAATATAAGTGATTTAATGAATTTACAAATTTCCCCAACTTGTAATGTTGATTTATTCAATCTATAAACTATTCTGACAGATATAATGCAGTGGGCAGAATATGACTATTGAGGAGCACAAGATGTGTCATCTGAGGTGATTAAACATCTCATTCACATTAATGGCGGAGACATGTCTCTGTGACACTGGAGATCGACTGGACCTTGTTCACACATCTCACTGTAGATCCCCATTACCAGGTGTTGGCAGTGCCAGGCAGGGGTATTCCCATTACCAGGTGTTGTCAGTACCAGGCAGGGGTATTCTCATTACCAGGTGTTGGCAGTGCCAGGCAGGGGTATTCCCATTACCAGGTGTTGTCAGTACCAGGCAGGGGTATTCTCATTACCAGGTGTTGGCAGTACCAGGCAGGGGTATTCTCATTACCAGGTGTTGTCAGTAACAGGCAGGGGTATTCTCATTACCAGGTGTTGGCAGTGCCAGGCAGGGGTATTCTCATTACCAGGTGTTGGCAGTGCCAGGCAGGGGTATTCTCATTACCAGGTGTTGTCAGTACCAGGCAGGGGTATTCTCATTACCAGGTGTTGGCAGTGCCAGGCAGGGGTATTCTCATTACCAGGTGTTGGCAGTGCCAGGCAGGGGTATTCTCATTACCAGGTGTTGTCAGTACCAGGCAGGGGTATTCTCATTACCAGGTGTTGTCAGTAACAGGCAGGGGTATTCTCATTACCAGAAGTTGGCTGTGCCAGGCAGGGGTATTCCCATTACCAGGTGTTGTCAGTACCAGGCAGGGGTATTCTCATTACCAGGTATTGGCAGTGCCAGGCAGGGGTATTCTCATTACCAGGGATGGCAGTGCCAGGCAGGGGTATTCTCATTACCAGGGGTTGGCAGTGCCAGGCAGGGGTATTCTCATTACCATGGTTGGCAGTGCCAGGCAGGGGTATTCTCATTAACAGGTGTTGGCAGTGCCAGGCAGGGGTATTCTCATTACCAGGGTTGGCAGTACCAGGCAGGGGTATTCTCATTACCAGGGTTGGCAGTGCCAGGCAGGGCTATTCTCATTACCATGGTTGGCAGTGCCAGGCAGGGGGATTCTCATTACCAGGTGTTGGCAGTGCCAGGCAGGGGTATTCTCATTACCAGGTGTTGGCAGTGGCAGGCAGGGGTATTCCCATTACCAGGTGTTGTCAGTACCAGGCAGGGGTATTCTCATTACCAGGTGTTGGCAGTGCCAGGCAGGGGTATTCTCATTACCAGGGATGGCAGTGCCAGGCAGGGGTATTCTCATTACCAGGGTTGGCAGTACCAGGCAGGGGTATTCTCATTACCAGGGATGGCAGTGTCAGGCAGGGGTATTCTCATTAACAGGTGTTGGCAGTGCCAGGCAGGGGTATTCTCATTACCAGGGTTGGCAGTACCAGGCAGGGGTATTCTCATTACCAGGGTTGGCAGTGCCAGGCAGAGGTATTCTCATTACCAGGTGTTGGCAGTGCCAGGCAGGGGTATTCTCATTAACAGGTGTTGGCAGTGCCAGGCAGGGGTATTCTCATTAACAGGTGTTGGCAGTGCCAGGCAGGGGTATTCTCATTACCAGGTGTTGGCAGTGCCAGGCAGGGGTATTCTCATTACCAGGGTTGGCAGTGCCAGGCAGGGGTATTCTCATTACCAGGTGTTGGCAGTGCCAGGCAGGGGTATTCTCATTAACAGGGTTGGCTGTGCCAGGCAGGGGTATTCTCAGCATACACATTTCCCAGAGGACTTCCACATGACTGCTGCTGCTTCCTCCCACATACAGTCTGGCTATGGGTCATGGAACATTAGATATTATAATTTATTAACTTTTGGCTTCATACAGAGCGAAATGTAATAGGTGGCACTAAAAGGTTCTGGTAAGAATAGTACAAATGTCTTATGTAGTTATGGCAGCCATATGGAAGGACAACTAATAGATAAATAGGAATAGATAGATATGAGATAGATAGAGAGATCGATAGATAGATATGAGATAGATAGAGAGATCGATAGATAGATATGAGATAGATAGATAGATAGATAGATAGATATGAGATAGATAGATATGAGATAGATATGAGATAGATAGATATGAGATAGATAGATATAACATAGATAGAGATATGAGATAGATAGATAGATAGATAGATAGATAGATAGATATGAGATAGATAGATATTAGATAGATAGATAGATAGATATGAGATAGATAGATAGATAGATATGAGATAGATAGATATAACATAGATAGAGATATGAGATAGATAGATATGAGATAGATAGATAGATAGATAGATAGATAGATAGATAGATATGAGATAGATAGATAGATAGATAGATATGAGATAGATAAATAGATAGATAGATATGAGATAGATATGAGATAGATAGATATGAGATAGATATGAGATAGATATGAGATAGATAGATGATAGATAGATATGAGATAGATAGATAGATAGATAGATAGATATGAGATATATAGATAGATATGAGATAGATAGATAGATAGATAGATAGATATGAGATAGATAAATAGATAGATAGATATGAGATAGATATGAGATAGATATGAGATAGATATGAGATGGATAGATATGAGATAGATAGATAGATAGATAGATAGATATGAGATAGATAGATAGATAGATAGATAGATATGAGATAGATAAATAGATAGATAGATATGAGATAGATATGAGATAGATAGATGATAGATAGATATGAGATAGATAGATATGAGATAGATAGATGATAGATAGATATGAGATAGATAGATAGATAGATATGAGATATATAGATAGATATGAGATAGATAGATAGGATATATATTGGAAATAAATATACAAATAGATTGACTATTGTAGATAAATTGAAGATAAAAAGATAGGTAGAATATAAAAAATAATATATGAATACACTGAATATTCTATAGAATTTGATGATGTTTGTGTTTATATTTAAATTTGAAGATTCTTGTTTTTCTTGAAGTGATTTGCAATGTCCTGAAATTCTGCAAAGCAAAACATCGTGTCCTGTGGCCGATCTGATTGTAACTGCACGAACTGTATATTACAACAATTTGATGCCGTTTGTGACGTTTGTATTTACTTAATGTAATTATTATATTATAACCGCCGGCATCTGTCTCTATAAACATCATAATTAGATTGTATCTGCTGTATCCGGATGATACATTGTGATCAGTCGCCTCTGTATTACACTGTATATAAGATGTATGTATCTGCTGTATCCGGATGATACATTGTGATCAGTCCCCTCTGTATTACACTGTATATAAGATGTATGTATCTGATGTATCCCGATGATACATTGTGATCAGTCCCCTCTGTATTACACTGTATATAAGATGTATGTATCTGTTGTATCCCGATGATACATTGTGATCAGTCCCCTCTGTATTACACTGTATATAAGATGTATGTATCTGCTGTATCCGGATGATACATTGTGATCAGTCCCCTCTGTATTACACTGTATATAAGATGTATGTATCTGCTGTATCCCGATGATACATTGTGATCAGTCGCCTCTGTATTACACTGTATATAAGATGTATGTATCTGTTGTATCCGGATGATACATTGTGATCAGTCGCCTCTGTATTACACTGTATATAAGATGTATGTATCTGCTGTATCCGGATGATACATTGTGATGAGTCGCCTCTGTATTACACTGTATATAAGATGTATGTATCTGTTGTATCCCGATGATACATTGTGATCAGTCCCCTCTGTATTACACTGTATATAAGATGTATGTATCTGTTGTATCCGGATGATACATTGTGATCAGTCGCCTCTGTATTACACTGTATATAAGATGTATGTATCTGCTGTATCCCGATGATACATTGTGATCAGTCACCTCTGTATTACACTGTATATAAGATGTATGTATCTGCTGTATCCGGATGATACATTGTGATCAGTCCCCTCTGTATTACACTGTATATAAGATGTATGTATCTGTTGTATCCGGATGATACATTGTGATCAGTCCCCTCTGTATTACACTGTATAGAAGATGTATGTATCTGTTGTATCTGGATGATACATTGTGATCAGTCCCCTCTGTATTACACTGTATATAAGATGTATGTATCTGTTGTATCCGGATGATACATTGTGATCAGTCCCCTCTGTATTACACTGTATATAAGATGTATGTATCTGTTGTATCCGGATGATACATTGTGATCAGTCCCCTCTGTATTACACTGTATATAAGATGTATGTATCTGTTGTATCTGGATGATACATTGTGATCAGTCCCCTCTGTATTACACTGTATAGAAGATGTATGTATCTGTTGTATCTGGATGATACATTGTGATCAGTCCCCTCTGTATTACACTGTATATAAGATGTATGTATCTGTTGTATCTGGATGATACATTGTGATCAGTCGCCTCTGTATTACACTGTATATAAGATGTATGTATCTGTTGTATCTGGATGATACATTGTGATCAGTCCCCTCTGTATTACACTGTATATAAGATGTATGTATCTGTTGTATCCGGATGATACATTGTGATCAGTCCCCTCTGTATTACACTGTATATAAGATGTATGTATCTGCTGTATCCGGATGATACATTGTGATCAGTCGCCTCTGTATTACACTGTATATAAGATGTATGTATCTGTTGTATCCGGATGATACATTGTGATCAGTCGCCTCTGTATTACACTGTATATAAGATGTATGTATCTGTTGTATCCGGATGATACATTGTGATCAGTCCCCTCTGTATTACACTGTATATAAGATGTATGTATCTGTTGTATCCGGATGATACATTGTGATCAGTCCCCTCTGTATTACACTGTATATAAGATGTATGTATCTGTTGTATCCGGATGATACATTGTGATCAGTCCCCTCTGTATTACACTGTATATAAGATGTATGTATCTGTTGTATCCGGATGATACATTGTGATCAGTCGCCTCTGTATTACACTGTATATAAGATGTATGTATCTGTTGTATCCGGATGATACATTGTGATCAGTCCCCTCTGTATTACACTGTATATAAGATGTATGTATCTGTTGTATCCGGATGATACATTGTGATCAGTCCCCTCTGTATTACACTGTATATAAGATGTATGTATCTGTTGTATCCGGATGATACATTGTGATCAGTCGCCTCTGTATTACACTGTATATAAGATGTATGTATCTGCTGTATCCCGATGATACATTGTGATCAGTCCCCTCTGTATTACACTGTATATAAGATGTATGTATCTGCTGTATCCGGATGATACATTGTGATCAGTCCCCTCTGTATTACACTGTATAGAAGATGTATGTATCTGTTGTATCCGGATGATACATTGTGATCAGTCGCCTCTGTATTACACTGTATATAAGATGTATGTATCTGTTGTATCCGGATGATACATTGTGATCAGTCGCCTCTGTATTACACTGCATATAAGATGTATGTATCTGTTGTATCTGGATGATACATTGTGATCAGTCGCCTCTGTATTACACTGCATATAAGATGTATGTATCTGCTGTATCCGGATGATACATTGTGATCAGTCGCCTCTGTATTACACTGCATATAAGATGTATGTATCTGTTATATCCCGATGATACATTGTGATCAGTCGCCTCTGTATTACACTGTATATAAGATGTATGTATCTGTTGTATCCGGATGATACATTGTGATCAGTCCCCTCTGTATTACACTGTATATAAGATGTATGTATCTGTTGTATCCGGATGATACATTGTGATCAGTCGCCTCTGTATTACACTGCATATAAGATGTATGTATCTGTTGTATCCGGATGATACATTGTGATCAGTCGCCTCTGTATTACACTGTATATAAGATGTATGTATCTGTTATATCCCGATGATACATTGTGATCAGTCGCCTCTGTATTACACTGTATATAAGATGTATGTATCTGTTGTATCCGGATGATACATTGTGATCAGTCCCCTCTGTATTACACTGTATATAAGATGTATGTATCTGTTGTATCCGGATGATACATTGTGATCAGTCTCCTCTGTATTACACTGCATATAAGATGTATGTATCTGTTGTATCCGGATGATACATTGTGATCAGTCGCCTCTGTATTACACTGTATATAACATGTATGTATCTGTTGTATCCGGATGATACATTGTGATCAGTCCCCTCTGTATTACACTGTATATAAGATGTATGTATCTGCTGTATCCGGATGATACATTGTGATCAGTCGCCTCTGTATTACACTGCATATAAGATGTATGTATCTGTTATATCCCGATGATACATTGTGATCAGTCGCCTCTGTATTACACTGCATATAAGATGTATGTATCTGTTGTATCCGGATGATACATTGTGATCAGTCCCCTCTGTATTACACTGTATATAAGATGTATGTATCTGTTGTATCCCGATGATACATTGTGATCAGTCGCCTCTGTATTACACTGTATATAAGATGTATGTATCTGTTGTATCCGGATGATACATTGTGATCAGTCCCCTCTGTATTACACTGTATATAAGATGTATGTATCTGTTGTATCCGGATAATACATTGTGATCAGTCCCCTCTGTATTACACTGTATATAAGATGTATGTATCTGTTGTATCCGGATGATACATTGTGATCAGTCCCCTCTGTATTACACTGTATATAAGATGTATGTATCTGTTGTATCCGGATGATACATTGTGATCAGTCGCCTCTGTATTACACTGTATATAAGATGTATGTATCTGTTGTATCCGGATGATACATTGTGATCAGTCCCCTCTGTATTACACTGCATATAAGATGTATGTATCTGCTGTATCCGGATGATACATTGTGATCAGTCCCCTCTGTATTACACTGTATATAAGATGTATGTATCTGTTGTATCTGGATGATACATTGTGATCAGTCGCCTCTGTATTACACTGTATATAAGATGATTGTATCTGTTGTATCCGGATGATACATTGTGATCAGTCCCCTCTGTATTACACTGCATATAAGATGTATGTATCTGCTGTATCCGGATGATACATTGTGATCAGTCGCCTCTGTATTACACTGTATATAAGATGTATGTATCTGTTGTATCTGGATGATACATTGTGATCAGTCGCCTCTGTATTACACTGTATATAAGATGATTGTATCTGTTGTATCCGGATGATACATTGTGATCAGTCACCTCTGTATTACACTGTATATAAGATGTATGTATCTGTTGTATCCGGATGATACATTGTGATCAGTCCCCTCTGTATTACACTGCATATAAGATGTATGTATCTGTTGTATCCAGATGATACATTGTGATCAGTCCCCTCTGTATTACACTGTATATAAGATGTATGTATCTGTTGTATCCGGATGATACATTGTGATCAGTCGCCTCTGTATTACACTGTATATAAGATGTATGTATCTGTTGTATCCGGATGATACATTGTGATCAGTCCCCTCTGTATTACACTGTATATAAGATGTATGTATCTGTTGTATCCGGATGATACATTGTGATCAGTCGCCTCTGTATTACACTGTATATAAGATGTATGTATCTGTTGTATCCGGATGATACATTGTGATCAGTCCCCTCTGTATTACACTGCATATAAGATGTATGTATCTGCTGTATCCGGATGATACATTGTGATCAGTCGCCTCTGTATTACACTGTATATAAGATGTATGTATCTGTTGTATCCGGATGATACATTGTGATCAGTCCCCTCTGTATTACACTGTATATAAGATGTATGTATCTGTTGTATCCGGATGATACATTGTGATCAGTCGCCTCTGTATTACACTGCATATAAGATGTATGTATCTGTTGTATCCGGATGATACATTGTGATCAGTCGCCTCTGTATTACACTGCATATAAGATGTATGTATCTGCTGTATCCGGATGATACATTGTGATCAGTCGCCTCTGTATTACACTGTATATAAGATGTATGTATCTGTTGTATCTGGATGATACATTGTGATCAGTCGCCTCTGTATTACACTGTATATAAGATGATTGTATCTGTTGTATCCGGATGATACATTGTGATCAGTCCCCTCTGTATTACACTGTATATAAGATGTATGTATCTGCTGTATCCGGATGATACATTGTGATCAGTCCCCTCTGTATTACACTGTATATAAGATGTATGTATCTGTTGTATCCCGATGATACATTGTGATCAGTCGCCTCTGTATTACACTGTATATAAGATGTATGTATCTGCTGTATCCGGATGATACATTGTGATCAGTCGCCTCTGTATTACACTGTATATAAGATGTATGTATCTGTTGTATCCCGATGATACATTGTGATCAGTCGCCTCTGTATTACACTGTATATAAGATGTATGTATCTGTTGTATCCGGATGATACATTGTGATCAGTCGCCTCTGTATTACACTGTATATAAGATGTATGTATCTGTTGTATCTGGATGATACATTGTGATCAGTCCCCTCTGTATTACACTGTATATAAGATGTATGTATCTGCTGTATCCCGATGATACATTGTGATCAGTCGCCTCTGTATTACACTGTATATAAGATGTATGTATCTGTTGTATCCGGATGATACATTGTGATCAGTCGCCTCTGTATTACACTGTATATAAGATGTATGTATCTGCTGTATCCGGATGATACATTGTGATCAGTCCCCTCTGTATTACACTGTATATAAGATGTATGTATCTGTTATGTCCCGATGATACATTGTGATCAGTCCCCTCTGTATTACACTGTATATAAGATGTATGTATCTGTTGTATCCGGATGATACATTGTGATCAGTCGCCTCTGTATTACACTGTATATAAGATGTATGTATCTGTTGTATCTGGATGATACATTGTGATCAGTCCCCTCTGTATTACACTGTATATAAGATGTATGTATCTGTTGTATCCCGATGATACATTGTGATCAGTCGCCTCTGTATTACACTGTATATAAGATGTATGTATCTGTTGTATCCGGATGATACATTGTGATCAGTCGCCTCTGTATTACACTGTATATAAGATGTATGTATCTGCTGTATCCCGATGATACATTGTGATCAGTCCCCTCTGTATTACACTGTATATAAGATGTATGTATCTGCTGTATCCCGATGATACATTGTGATCAGTCACCTCTGTATTACACTGTATATAAGATGTATGTATCTGTTGTATTCGGATGATACATTGTGATCAGTCCCCTCTGTATTACACTGTATATAAGATGTATGTATCTGTTGTATCCCGATGATACATTGTGATCAGTCCCCTCTGTATTACACTGTATATAAGATGTATGTATCTGTTGTATCCCGATGATACATTGTGATCAGTCGCCTCTGTATTACACTGTATATAAGATGTATGTATCTGTTGTATCCGGATGATACATTGTGATCAGTCGCCTCTGTATTACACTGCATATAAGATGTATGTATCTGCTGTATCCCGATGATACATTGTGATCAGTCACCTCTGTATTACACTGTATATAAGATGTATGTATCTGTTGTATCTGGATGATACATTGTGATCAGTCCCCTCTGTATTACACTGTATATAAGATGTATGTATCTGTTGTATCCGGATGATACATTGTGATCAGTCCCCTCTGTATTACACTGTATATAAGATGTATGTATCTGTTGTATCCAGATGATACATTGTGATCAGTCCCCTCTGTATTACACTGTATATAAGATGTATGTATCTGTTGTATCCGGATGATACATTGTGATCAGTCGCCTCTGTATTACACTGTATATAAAATGTATGTATCTGTTGTATCCCGATGATACATTGTGATCAGTCCCCTCTGTATTACACTGTATATAAGATGTATGTATCTGTTGTATCCGGATGATACATTGTGATCAGTCCCCTCTGTATTACACTGTATATAAGATGTATGTATCTGTTGTATCCGGATGATACATTGTGATCAGTCGCCTCTGTATTACACTGTATATAAGATGTATGTATCTGTTGTATCCGGATGATACATTGTGATCAGTCGCCTCTGTATTACACTGCATAGAAGATGTATGTATCTGTTGTATCCCGATGATACATTGTGATCAGTCACCTCTGTATTACACTGTATATAAGATGTATGTATCTGCTGTATCCCGATGATACATTGTGATCAGTCCCCTCTGTATTACACTGTATAGAAGATGTATGTATCTGTATGTATCCAGTGACTGTCCCGAGAATACATTATATGATCAGTCATTTAACCCTTTATCCTGTCCCTGTATTACAATGTGTTGTTGCTGACCTGCACATAAGAGTAACGTATCTGGTTGTATCCCCGGTATACATTGTGATCAGTGATTTAACCCTTTGTCCGTCTCTGTCCCCAGTATACATTGTGATCAGTGATTTAACCCTTTGTCCGTCTCTGTCCCCAGTATACATTGTGATCAGTGATTTAACCCTTTGTTCGTCTCTGTCCCCAGTATACATTGTGATCAGTGATTTAACCCTTTATCCGTCTCTGTCCCCAGTATACATTGTGATCAGTGATTTAACCCTTTATCCGTCTCTGTCCCCAGCATACATTGTGATAAGTGATTTAACCCTTTATCCGTCTCTGTCCCCAGCATACATTGTGATCAGTGATTTAACCCTTTTTCCTCTGTCCCCAGTATACATTGTGATCAGTGATTTAACCCTTTGTCCGGCTCTCTCCCCAGTATACATTGTGATCAGTGATTTAACCCTTTATCCGTCTCTGTCCCCAGTATACATTGTGATCAGTGATTTAACCCTTTGTCCTTCTCTGCCCCCAGTATACATTGTGATCAGTGATTTAACCCTTTGTCCTTCTCTGCCCCCGGTATACATTATGATCAGTGATTTAACCCTTTGTCTGTCTCTGTCCCCAGTATACATTGTGATCAGTGATTTAACCCTTTGTCCATCTCTGTCCCCAAAATACATTGTGATCAGTATTTAGCCCTTTATCCGTCTCTGTTCCCAGTATACATTGTGATCAGTGATTTAACCCTTTGTCCGTCTCTTTCCCCAGTATACATTGGGATCAGTGATTTAACCCTTTGTCCATCTCTGTCCCCGGTATACATTGTGATCAGTGATTTAACCCGTTGTCCGTCTCTGTCCCCGGTATACATTGTGATCAATGATTTAACTCTTTATCCGTCTCTGTCCCCGGTATACATTGTGATCAGTGATTTAACCCTTTGTCCTTCTCTGTCCCCAATATTCATTTTGATCAGTATTTAACCCTTTGTCAGTCTCTGTCCCCAACATACATGGTGATCAGTGATTTAACCCTTTATCCGTCTCTGTCCCCAGTATACATTGTGATCAGTGATTTAACCCTTTATCCTGTCTCTGTATTGCACTGTGTTGTTGCTGACCTGCACATAAGGATTAATCTCGTCTCGGTGTTATCTGGGGGTTGTGTAGGATGTCCTGACCGCTGAGGTCACTGGTGAGACAGTCTGCAGTGCAGGGTCTCCTGTCAGGGCTCTCCGGACTGCTGTCTCTTTCCTGAGTCCAGAGCAGTCTCCCTCCAGCGCCTGAGAGTCTGATGGAGGCTACAGGAAGACCCCCAGCACCCTCCCCCCCCCCCCCCCCCATCATCACACACCTCATCAATACCCCCTGACATGATCAGTACACACCATGGGCTGTATACACATATCTGTGTCTATGGATTGTGGATCTGCTGCTCTCCATAATAGACAAGGATTTATTACATTATTACAATAACTTCCCTCCTTATACAAATTCTATGGGTTCTTTCCTTATACATAACAAGAGCCATCATCTGCTGATCATATTCACTAATAATACAAATCTATGGACCAAGACCCAACAAGTCACTGGGTTAGCTATAGAAACATATAGAAACATAAATAGACTTTTAAGAAATCATTGGTTACATTCATACATAGATAGATGGATGGACAGATCGATAAATAATACAGTCTATTACTACTGTTTAACACACACAAACAGAAAGAAAAACGAACTATTTGTTTTAAATATATATAGTTATATTTAAAAATTACAATAATTAAACAAGTAAATGAATACATACAAATTAAATATTTATATAACTTAAATTAGTTACAATGTATTTGTCAGCACACAGCACAAATAATTAAATAAATATCGTTACATTAACTGAATGAATAAATAACAAATGACTACATAAAAAAATCAATATCTCAAATTTACATGAATATGCACGTAAAGAATGCCATATAATCATTTCATAATTTATACCGAAATATTTCTATATAATATTAATTTAAAATAAAATAAAGAATTATGACCAATAATTATAATATAATAATTATGACCTATAATGCTACAATGCTATCTATATTAACCATTATAAATAATCGTTATCTGAATTCTCTTTAGGTTGTATAATTACTATAAATTTTATATGATGATGTTATTGCTGTTATAGAGGCAAAGAGAAGTGCATAAAATACACATTATTATAGAATACAGAGAAATGCATAAAATACACATTATTATAGAATACAGAGAAATGCATAAAATACACTTTATTATAAAATACAGAGAAATGCAGAAAATACACATTATTATAGAGTACAGAGAAATGCATGAAAAATATATTGTTATAAAATACAGAGAAATGCATGAAATATACATTATGATAGAATTCAGAGAAATTTATAAAATACACATTATTAAAGAATACAAAGAAATGCAAAAAAAATCACTTGATTATAAAATACAGAAAAATGCATGAAAAACATATTACTATAAAATACAGAGAAATGCATAAAATACACATTATTATAGTATATTGGGAAAGGCATAAAATGCACATTATTATAGTATATTGGGAAAGGCATAAAATGCACATTATTATAGAATACAGAGAAATGCATGAAAAACATATTACTATAAAATACAGAGAAAAGCATAAAATACACATTATTATAGAATACAGAGAAATACATAAAATACACATTATTATAATATAAAGAAAAATGCATAAAATACACATTATTATAATATAAAGAAAAATGCATAAAATACACATTATTATAATATAAAGAAAAATGCATAAAATACACATTATTATAGAATACAAAGAAATGCATAAAATGCACATTATTATAGAATACAAAGAAAAATGCATAAAATGCACATTATTATAGAATACAAAGAAAAATGCATAAAATACACATTATTATAGAATACAGATATGTATAAAATACACATTATCATAGAATACAGAGAAATGCATGAAATGCACATTATTATAGAATACAGAGAAATGCATGAAATACACATTATTATAACATAAAGAAAAATGCATAAAATACACATTATTATAGAATACAGATATGTATATAATACACATTATTATAGAATACAGAGAAATGCATAAAATACACATTATTATAGAATACAGAGAAATGCATAAAATACACATTATTATAGAATACAGAGAAATGCATAAAATACACATTATTATAGAATACAGAGAAATGCATAAAATACACATTATTATAGAATACAGATATGTATAAAATACACATTATCATAGAATACAGAGAAATGCATGAAATGCACATTATTATAGAATGAATACAGAGAAATGCATAAAATACACATTATTATAATATAAAGAAAAATGCAAAAAATACACATTATTATAGAATACAGATATGTATATAATACACATTATTATAGAATACAGAGAAATGCATAAAATACACATTATTATAGAATACAGAGAAATGCATAAAATACACATTATTATAGAATACAGAGAAATGCATAAAATACACTTTATTATAGAATACAGAGAAATACATAAAATTCACATTATTATAGAATACAGAGAAATGCATAAAATACACATTATTATAGAATACAAAGAAATACATAAAATACACATTATTATAATAGAATACAGAGAAATGCATAAAATACACATTATTATAGAATGCAGAGAAATGCATAAAATACACATTATTATAGAATACAGAGAAATACATATCATAGAATAGAATATTATTTCTCACTCTTTATATGTTCAGCTCCTGCCTCCTGTATATACTGAATCATAGGAAACACAATATAGGATCCACTTCTTACCCCATAAATCTCTATATATGATCCACCAGTCATCTAAGAAAATACTATATATGATCTCATGAAATACTATATATGATCCACTTGTCATTATATATAATACTATATATGATCCACCTGTCATTATATATAATACTGTATATGATCCACCAGTCATTATATATAATACTGTATATGATCCACTTGTCATTATATATAATACTATATATGATCCACCTGTCATTATATATAATACTGTATATGATCCACCTGTCATTATATATAATACTGTATATGATCCATCTGTCATTATATATAATACTATATATGATCCACCTGTCATTATATATAATACTGTATATGATCCACCTGTCATTATATATAATACTGTATATGATCCACCTGTCATTATATATAATACTGTATATGATCCACCTGTCATTATATATAATACTGTATATGATCCACCTGTCATTATATATAATACTGTATATGATCCACCTGTCATTATATATAATACTATATATGATCCACCTGTCATTATATATAATACTGTATAAGATCCACCTGTCATTATATATAATACTGTATATAATCCACCTGTCATTATATATAATACTGTATATGATCCAGCTGTCATTATATATAATACTATATATGATCCACCTGTCATTATATATAATACTGTATAAGATCCACCTGTCATTATATATAATACTATATATGATCCACCTGTCATTATATATAATACTGTATATGATCCACCTGTCATTATATATAATACTATATATGATCCACCTGTCATTATATATAATACTATATATGATCCACCTGTCATTATATATAATACTATATATGATCCACCTGTCATTATATATAATACTGTATATGATCCACCTGTCATTATATATAATACTGTATATGATCCACCTGTCATTATATATAATACTGTATATGATCCACCTGTCATTATATATAATACTATATATGATCCACCTGTCATTATATATAATACTGTATATGATCCACTTGTCATTATATATAATACTGTATATGATCCACCTGTCATTATATATAATACTGTATATGATCCACCTGTCATTATATATAATACTGTATATAAACCACCTGTCATTATATATAATACTGTATATGATCCACCTGTTATTATATATAATACTGTATATAATCCACCTGTCATTATATATAATACTGTATATGATCCACCTGTCATTATATATAATACTATATATGATCCACCTGTCATTATATATAATACTGTATATGATCCACCTGTCATTATGTATAATACTGTATATGATCCACCTGTTATTATATATAATACTGTATATAATCCACCTGTCATTATATATAATACTGTATATGATCCACCTGTCATTATATATAATACTATATATGATCCACCTGTCATTATATATAATACTGTATATGATCCACCTGTCATTATGTATAATACTGTATATGATCCACCAGTCATTATATATAATACTGTATATGATCCACCAGTCATTATACATAATACTGTATATAATCCACCTTTAATTATATATAATACTGTATATGATCCACCTGTCATTATACATAATACTGTATATGATCCACCTGTCATTATGTATAATACTGTATATGATCCACCTGTCATTATATATAATACTATATATGATCCACCTGTCATTATACATAATACTATATATGATCCACCTGTCATTATATATAATACTGTATATAATCCACCTGTCATTATATATAATACTGTATATAATCCACCTGTCATTATGTATAATACTGTATATAATCCACCTGTCATTATGTATAATACTGTATATGATCCACCTGTCATTATATATAATACTATATATGATCCACCTGTTATTATATATAATACTGTATATAATCCACCTGTCATTATGTATAATACTGTATATGATCCACCTGTCATTATACATAATACTGTATATGATCCACCTGTTATTATATATAATACTATATATGATCCACCTGTTATTATATATAATACTATATATGATCCACCTGTCATTATGTATAATACTGTATATGATCCACCTGTCATTATATATAATACTGTATATGATCCACCTGTCATTATATATAATACTTTATATGATCCACCTGTCATTATATATAATACTGTATATGATCCACCTGTCATTATATATAATACTGTATATGATCCACCTGTCATTATATATAATACTGTATATGATCCACCTGTCATTATGTATAATACTGTATATGATCCACCTGTCATTATACATAATACTATATATGATCCACCTGTCATTATGTATAATACTGTATATGATCCACCTGTCATTATATATAATACTGTATATAATCCACCTGTCATTATGTATAATACTGTATATGATCCACCTGTCATTATGTATAATACTATATATGATCCACCTGTCATTCTATATAATACTGTATATGATCCACCTGTCATTATATATAATACTGTATATGATCCACCTGTCATTATATATAATACTGTATATGATCCACCTGTCATTATGTATAATACTATATATGATCCACCTGTCATTATATATAATACTGTATATAATCCACCTGTCATTATATATAATACTGTATATAATCCACCTGTCATTATGTATAATACTATATATGATCCACCTGTCATTCTATATAATACTGTATATGATCCACCTGTCATTATATATAATACTGTATATGATCCACCTGTCATTATATATAATACTGTATATAATCCACCTGTCATTATGTATAATACTGTATATGATCCACCTGTCATTATATATAATACTATATATGATCCACCTGTTATTATATATAATACTGTATATAATCCACCTGTCATTATGTATAATACTGTATATGATCCACCTGTCATTATACATAATACTGTATATGATCCACCTGTTATTATATATAATACTATATATGATCCACCTGTTATTATATATAATACTATATATGATCCACCTGTCATTATGTATAATACTGTATATGATCCACCTGTCATTATATATAATACTGTATATGATCCACCTGTCATTATATATAATACTTTATATGATCCACCTGTCATTATATATAATACTGTATATGATCCACCTGTCATTATATATAATACTGTATATGATCCACCTGTCATTATATATAATACTGTATATGATCCACCTGTCATTATGTATAATACTGTATATGATCCACCTGTCATTATACATAATACTATATATGATCCACCTGTCATTATGTATAATACTGTATATGATCCACCTGTCATTATATATAATACTGTATATAATCCACCTGTCATTATGTATAATACTGTATATGATCCACCTGTCATTATGTATAATACTATATATGATCCACCTGTCATTCTATATAATACTGTATATGATCCACCTGTCATTATATATAATACTGTATATGATCCACCTGTCATTATATATAATACTGTATATGATCCACCTGTCATTATGTATAATACTATATATGATCCACCTGTCATTATATATAATACTGTATATAATCCACCTGTCATTATATATAATACTGTATATAATCCACCTGTCATTATGTATAATACTATATATGATCCACCTGTCATTCTATATAATACTGTATATGATCCACCTGTCATTATATATAATACTGTATATGATCCACCTGTCATTATATATAATACTGTATATAATCCACCTGTCATTATGTATAATACTATATATGATCCACCTGTCATTATACATAATACTGTATATGATCCACCTGTTATTATATATAATACTATATATGATCCACCTGTTATTATATATAATACTATATATGATCCACCTGTCATTATGTATAATACTGTATATGATCCACCTGTCATTATATATAATACTGTATATGATCCACCTGTCATTATATATAATACTTTATATGATCCACCTGTCATTATATATAATACTGTATATGATCCACCTGTCATTATATATAATACTGTATATGATCCACCTGTCATTATATATAATACTGTATATGATCCACCTGTCATTATGTATAATACTGTATATGATCCACCTGTCATTATACATAATACTATATATGATCCACCTGTCATTATGTATAATACTGTATATGATCCACCTGTCATTATATATAATACTGTATATAATCCACCTGTCATTATGTATAATACTGTATATGATCCACCTGTCATTATGTATAATACTATATATGATCCACCTGTCATTCTATATAATACTGTATATGATCCACCTGTCATTATATATAATACTGTATATGATCCACCTGTCATTATATATAATACTGTATATGATCCACCTGTCATTATGTATAATACTATATATGATCCACCTGTCATTATATATAATACTGTATATAATCCACCTGTCATTATATATAATACTGTATATAATCCACCTGTCATTATGTATAATACTATATATGATCCACCTGTCATTCTATATAATACTGTATATGATCCACCTGTCATTATATATAATACTGTATATGATCCACCTGTCATTATATATAATACTGTATATAATCCACCTGTCATTATGTATAATACTATATATGATCCACCTGTCATTATATATAATACTGTATATGATCCACCTGTCATTATATATAATACTATATATGATCCACCTGTCATTATATATAATACTATATATGATCCACCTGTCATTAAATATAATACTATATACAATCCACCTGTCATATATAATACTGTATATAATCCACCTGTCATTATATATAATACTGTATATAATCCACCTGTCATTATATATAATACTATATATGATCCACCTGTCATTATATATATTACTATATATGATCCACCTGTCATTATATATAATACTGTATATAATCCACCTGTCATTATATATAATACTGTATATGATCCACCTGTCATTATATATAATACTGTATATGATCCACCTGTCATTATATATAATACTACATATAATCCACCTGTCATTATATATAATACTGTATATAATCCACCTGTCATTATATATAATACTGTATATGATCCACCTGTCATTATATATAATACTGTATATGATCCACCTGTCATTATATATAATACTATATATGATCCACCTGTCAATATATATATATAATACTATATATGATCCACCTGTCAGTATATATATATATATATATATATATATATATATATATATATATATACTGTATATGATCCACCTGTCATTTTATATAATACTGTCAGGGCCAGATTAAGGCTGCCTGGAAGACGGAGCACTTCATTATGATGGGGCCCCTCCCCACCCCCCATCCTCCCGGAAGTCCCCCGACATTAGGTGCAGTATAGTTCCGCCACATTAGGTTGGCATTATAGTTCCCCACATTAGGTGCAATATAAGTCCCCCCACACTAGGGGTGCAGTACAGTTCCCCCATGTTAGGGGTGCAGTACAGTTCCCCCACATTAGGTGCAGTACAGTTCCCCCACGTTAGGAGTGCAGTACAGTTCCCCCACATTAGGTGCAGTACAGTTCCCCTCCCCCACAATAGGTGCAGTATAGTACCCCCCAATTAGGTGCAGTATAGTTCCCCCCATTACATGCAGTACAGTTCCCCCACATTAGGTGCAGTATAGTTCCCCACATTAGGTGCAGTACAGTTCCCCACTTTAGGTGCAGTATAGTTCCCACATTAGGTGCAGTACAGTTCCCCACATTAGGTGCAGTATAGTTCCCCACATTAGGTGCAGTATAGTTCCCCCACACTAGGGGTGCAGTACAGTTCCCCCATGTTAGGGGTGCAGTACAGTTCCCCCACATTAGGTGCAGTACAGTTCCCCCACGTTAGGGGTGCAGTACAGTTCCCCCACATTAGGTGCAGTACAGTTCCCCTCCCCCACATTAGGTGCAGTATAGTACCCCCCAATTAGGTGCAGTATAGTTCCCCCCATTACATGCAGTACAGTTCCCCCACATTAGGTGCAGTATAGTTCCCCACATTAGGTGCAGTATAAGTCCCCCCACACTAGGGGTGCAGTACAGTTCCCCCATGTTAGGGGTGCAGTACAGTTCCCCCACATTAGGTGCAGTACAGTTCCCCCACGTTAGGGGTGCAGTACAGTTCCCCCACAATAGGTGCAGTACAGTTCCCCTCCCCCACATTAGGTGCAGTATAGTACCCCCCAATTAGGTGCAGTATAGTTCCCCCCATTACATGCAGTACAGTTGCCCCACATTAGATGCAGTATAGTTCCCCACATTAGGTGCAGTACAGTTCCCCACTTTAGGTGCAGTATAGTTCCCACATTAGGTGCAGTACAGTTCCCCACATTAGGTGCAGTATAGTTCCCCACATTAGGTGCAGTATAGTTCCCCACATTAGGTGCAGTACAGTTCCCCCACATTAGGTGCAGTATAGCTCCCCACATTAGGTGCAGTGCAGTTCCCCACATTAGGTGCAGTATAGTTCCCCATATTAGGTGCAGTATAGTTCCCCATATTAGGTGAAGTATAGTTCCCCACATTAGGTGCAGTACAGTTCCCCCACATTGGGTGCAGTACAGTTCCCCCACATTAGGTGCAGTACAGTTCCCCACATTAGGTGCAGTATAGTTTCCCCACATTAGGTGCAGTATTAATCTCCATATTAGGTGCAGTACAGTTCCTCCATATTAGGTGCAGTACAGTTCCCCCACATTAGGTGCAGTACAGTTCCCCCATATTAGGTGCAGTACAGTTCCCCCACATTAGGTGCAGTACAGTTCCCCCACATTAGGCGCAGTACAGTTTCCCCACAGACATACAGCCTTCAGCCATATACAGTGTATGGCTGGAGGCTGTATGCCTGTTTACTGCCCCAGTATTCCTACCACCTACGGGCCATAGCAGTAGGTCCCGGGACCGGAGAGGAGCAGTGGTTGGAACACTGAATATGACGTACTGGTGAATGGTGACTTACCATGCGCGCGTCCTCCTCACTGCTCCGCTCTGCTCTTCTATGGGCGCTCGCTCGGGACGTCAATGACGACCCTGCATGCACTACCTCCCGGCGGCCCCAGCGTTTTTGAAGTTAACGCGGGGCCGCAGAGAGGTAACAGGGACATCCTTGTGTCGTGAAAAGATTTTTCGGGAGACAGGGATGTCCCTGCGGGCACGGTGCCTGGAGCAGGCGCTCCATGGGCAGATGATCCGGCCCTGTTCCTGTATACACATCTCTGTAGATCATATACTGTATTTTCCTATATACACATCTCTGTAGATCATATACTGTATTTTCCTGTATACACATCTCCAAAGACTATATACAGTATATTCCTGTATACACATCTCTACAGACTATATACAGTAAATTCCTGTATACACATCTCTACAGACTATATACAGTAAATTCCTGTATAGACATCTCTATATAACATATACAGTATATTCCTGTATACACATCTGTGTAGACCATATACAGTATATTCCTGTATACACATCTCCAAAGACTATATACAGTATATTCCTGTATACACATCTCTACAGACTATATACAGTAAATTCCTGTATACACATCTCTACAGACTATATACAGTAAATTCCTGTATACACATCTCTATATAACATATACAGTATATTCCTGTATACACATCTCTGTAGACCATATACAGTATATTCCTGTATACACATCTCTACAGACTATATACAGTATATTCCTGTATACACATCTCTATAGATCATATACAGTATATTCCTGTATACACATGTCTACACACCATATACAGTATATTCCTGTATACACATCTCTATATATCATATACAGTATATTCCTGTAAACACATCTCTATAGACCATATACAGTATATTCCTGTATACACATCTCTACAGACTATATACAGTATATTCCTGTATACACTACTCTATATATCATATACAGTATATTCCTGTATTCACATCTCTATAGACCATATACAGTATATTCCTGTATACACATCTCTATAGACCATATACAGTATATTCCTGTATACACATCTCTATAGACCATATACAGTATATTCCTGTATACACATCTCTATAGATCATATACGGTATATTCCTGTATACACATCTCTATAGACCATATACGGTATATTCCTGTATACACATCTCTATAGACCATATACAGTATATTCCTGTATACACATCTCTATAGACCATATACAGTATATTCCTGTATACACATCTCTATAGACCATATACAGTATATTCCTGTATACACATCTCTATATAACATATACAGTATATTCCTGTATACACATCTCTATAGACCATATACAGTATATTCCTGTATACACATATCTATAGACCATATACTATATATTCCTGTATACACATCTCTATAGATCATATACTGTATATTCCTGTATACACATCTCTATATATAATATACTGTATATTCCTGTATACACATCTCTGTAGATCATATACTGTATATTCCTGTATACACATCTCTATAGATCATATACTGTATATTCCTGTATACACATCTCTATAGATCATATACTGTATATTCCTGTATACACATCTCTATAGATCATATACTGTATATTCCTGTATACACATCTCTATAGATCATATACAGTATATTCCTGTATACACATCTCTATAGATCATATACTGTATATTCCTGTATACACATCTCTATATATCATATATAGTATATTCCTGTATACACATCTTTATAGATCATATACTGTATATTCCTGTATACACATCTCTATAGATCATATACTGTATATTCCTGTATACACATCTCTATAGATCATATACAGTATATTCCTGTATACACATCTCTAAAGATCATATACAGTATATTCCTGTATACACATCTCTAAAGATCATATACAGTATATTCCTGTATACACATCTCTATAGACCATATACTGTATATTCCTGTATACACATCTCTATAGATCATATACTGTATATTCCTGTATACACATCTCTATAGATCATATACTGTATATTCCTGTATACACATCTCTATATAACATATACAGTATATTCCTGTATGCACATCTTTATAGATCATATATTGTATATTCCTGTATACACATCTCTATAGATCATATACTGTATATGTATCTATCTATCTCATATCTATCTATCTATCTCATATCTATCTGTCATCTATTTCATATCTATCTATCTCATATCTATCTATCTCATATCTATCTATCTATCTCATATCCATCTATCTCATATCTATCTATCTCATATCCATCTATCTCATATCTATATATCTATCTATCCATCTATCTCATATCTATCTATCTATCTATCTCATATCTATTTATCTCATATCTATCTATCATCTATCTCATATCTATCTATCTCATATTTATCTATCATTCATCTCATATCTATCTATCATCTATCTTATATCTATCTATCTCATATCTATCTATCACCTATCTCATATCTATCTATCTCATATCTATCTATCATCTATCTTATATCTATCTATCTCATATCTATCTATCACCTATCTCATATCTATCTATCTCATATCTATCTATCTCATATCTATCTATCTATCTATCTATCTATCTATATATATATATATATATATATATATATATATATATATATATATCATATCTATCTATTACACAACAAAAATAGCAACATTCTTTCCAGAGATGGATGTTTGAACAATATAAGGTGCTGGTCCCGGCAGAGGTTAGGACCTAGTCCACAATGTCCCTCTCAGGATAAAACAAATAGTCCAGTTCACTAAAGTGAGAAAAATCTAAATTTTCCAAGCTCAAGCTTGAGAAAGACTCAGGAGTGGATCGAAAAGTTGCTATATTTAGCACATGAGATGGAATACATTTAGATTTTTTTCACTTTATTTGGAGTGCTGCACTGGACTTTTTTTTTTATCTATCTATCTATCTATCTATCTAGTATGTATTTTATATCTATCTCATATCTATCTATCTCATATCTATCTATCTATCTCATATCTATCTATCTATCTCATATCTATCTATCTCATATCTATCTATCCCATATCTATCTATCTATCTCACATCTATCTATCTCATATCTATCTATCTCATATCTATCTATCCCATATCTATCTATCTATCTATCTCATATCTATCTATCCCATATCTATCTATCTATCTATCCCATATCTATCTATCTATCTATCTATCTATCTCATATCTATCCCATATCTATCTATCTATCTCACATCTATCTATCTCATATCTATATATCTCATATCTATCTATCTATCTATCTCATATCTATCTATCTATCTAATATCTATATATATATCTCATATCTATCTATCTATCTATCTCATATCTATCTATCTATCTATCTATCTATCTATCTATCCCATATCTATCTATCTATCTCATATCTATCTATCCCATATCTATCTATCTATCTCACATCTATCTATCTCATATATATATATCTCATATCTATCTATCTATCTATCTATCTATCTATCTCATATCTATCTATCTATCTAATATCTATATATATATATATCTCATATCTATCTATCTATCTATCTAATATCTATCTATCTCATATCTATCTATCTATGTATCTCACATCTATCTATCTAATATCTATCTATCTATCTCATATCTATCTATCTAATATCTATCTAATATCTATCTATCTCATATCTATCGATCTCATATCTATCTCATATCTATCTATCTCATATCTATCTATCTATCTCATATATATATCATATCTATCTATCTCACATCTATGTATCTATCTATCTCATATCTATCTATCTATCTATCTCATATCTATCTATCACATATCTTTTCTGCCTTTAGATCAGAGGGAAACTCATAGCAGAACCGATCCCATTCATGTGAATGGGGTAGTTCATCATCATCCGGTTCCTCATTTTGGACATATATATATATATATATATATATATATATATATATATATATGCCTAGTCTAATAAATTGTCAAATCCATCCCCATCCCCCACCCTCCTGAAGCCATTATTATTATTATTACTATTATTATTATCCCTGTGGATTGATTCACTGAGCTGAGAGATAACAGAGCGCCCATCATCCATTATGAAATCCCATAAATGACATCTATTATTTACCTATATGGGACTAAGATGACATTTCCAATAGGTTGTCTGGGAGTCCGGAGTGACATCTCTATAAAGTCATTACAGGAGGCTGGTAAAGGGGGGTAATGGCTTTATAATAGATTGGGCTCCTTCAGGCGTGACAATCTCTCTCCTGCCTCTGCTAATATCTATGGAGGAACTCCCAGGGAGGAAGGACAGCAATCCCCAACCTCTCACTCTCCGGCTGAGAGTTGTAGTTTGCCATTAGCAAAAGCTTTCTCTCCTCTAGAGATACATTCTGTATTATCAGTATTACTGCATCTTTATTATAATTAAATAAGTAGTAAATTAATACTATAGGAGTTCTATAACATTTACTCCCTGTTCTCTACCTAGGGCAACAATCCCCAACTGCGACTCTCCAGCTGTTGCAAAACTACAACTCCCAGCATGCCCTGACAGCCGAAGGCTGTCAGGGCATGCTGGGAGTTGTTGTTTTGCAACACCTAGGTTTGGGGAATTACTCCTTTTGAGATACATAGTTGGGTTTCCAGTGCTGGCAATTCCATGATATCACTTTATTGTTTAGCATTATTATTATTATTATATTTGTTACTATTATTATTATTAGTATCATATTTATTATTATTATTATTTGTATTATTATTATTATCATAATTTTCATTATTATTATTAACATTATGTTTTATTATTTTTATCATAATTATTATTATTTTTATTATTATTATCATAATTTTTATTATTATATTTTTTATTATCATTATCATATTTATTATTATTATTATTATTATTGTTATCATAATTTCTATTATTATTATTATTATCATTATTTTTATTATTACTACTATTATTATGTGTTATTATGATGATTACTATTATTGTTACTATTATTATTGTCAATATTATTGTGTTGTTGTTATTAAAAATAATGACAACACAATAATAATAATAACAATATTAGTAATCATCATAATAACACATAATAATAAGAGTAATAATAATACAAATAATTAAAAAATAAATAATTATTATTATTATGATCATTCAATCTCTGTTTATTCTAATGAAATAAAGTACTTAATTAATACTATATGCTATAGCGTTTACTTCCTTTACTTTATCCAGGGCAACCAATCCCAACTGTGATTCTCCAGCTGTTGCAACACTACAACTCCCAGCATGTCTAGACAGCCATAGGCATGCTGGGATTGTAATTGTAACAAACCCTCAGCTGTGAGATGTGTCAAGTCTACTGTATAGGTCTTAATAAGGCTGGGTTCACATATGTCCGGCATCCGGCATAGGGGAACTCAGCCTAAATCTGACAAAACTGATGCCACAACTGATGTCCATTTTTTTCTGGGCAACGGACAGGGGAACGCAGCAAGCTGCGTTCCCCTGTCCGGTGCCCTCCGGCCTGTCCAATCATCCGGCGTCAAAATTGAGACGCTGGATGATTGTGAACTGTCCCATTCAAATGAATGGGATCAGTTCTAGCATCAGTTTCCCTCCGGTGCACGTCGGAGGGAAACTGTGCCGGACGACTGATATATGTGAACCCAGCCTTAGTAAATGGGCTCCTCCCCCTTTAGCTGTCAGGGCATGCTGGGAGTTGTAGTTCTTCAACTGCTAGGTTTGGAGGGGGATCATTCCTCTAGAGATACATTTTTTTAATCTAATATTTCCAGTGCTGGCTATCCCATTATATCACTTTATTGTTTAGCATATTCTTATGTTATTATGTTGTATTATTGTATCTTTGTTTATTATAATTAAATAAGTACTTCATTAATACCATAGGAGTTCTATAGCATTTACTCCCACTCTCTATCCAGGGCAGCAATTCTCATCTGTGACTCTCTACTGTTGCAAAACTACAACTCCCAGCATGCCCTGACTGCTATAGCATATAGTATTAATTAAGTACTTTATTTCATTATAATAAACAGAGATTGAAGGATCATAATAATAATACTAATTATTATTATTATTTATTTGTATTATTATAATTTTTTATTATTTGTATTATTATTACTATTATTATTACTATTATTATGTGTTATTATGATGATTACTATTATTGTTATTATTATTGTGTTGTTGTTATTATTAATAATGACAACAATAATAATAAACAGAGATTGAATGATCATGATAATAATAATAATAATTATTTATTTGTATTATTATATTTTATTATTTGTATTATTATTACTATTATTATGTGTTATTATGATGATTACTATTATTGTTATTATTATTGTGTTGTTATTATTAATAATGACAATAATAATAATAAACAGAGATTGAATGATCATAATAATAATTATTATTATTATTATTTATTTGTATTATTATAATTTTTTATTATTTGTATTATTATTACTATCACTATTATTATTACTATTATTATGTGTTATTATGATTATTACTATTATTGTTATTATTATTGCGTTGTTGTTATTATCAATAATGACAATAATAATAATAGTAACAATAATAGTAATCATCATAATAACACATAATAATAATAATAGTAATAATAATGATAATAATAATAATGATAATAATAACAATAATAGTAATAATAATAATAATAATAGTAATAATAATGATAATAGTAATAATAATAATAATAATAATAGTAATAATAATAATGATAATAATAACGATAATAGTAATAATAATAATAGTAATAATAATGTTAATAGTATTAATAATAATAGTAATAATAATAATGATAATAATAACGATAATAGTAATAATAATAGTAATAATAATGATAATAGTAATAATAATAATAGTAATAATAATAATGATATTGATAATAGTAATAATAATAATAATAGTAATAATAATGATAATAGTAATAATAATAATAATAATAATAATGATAATAATAATAGTAGTAATAATAATACTAATAATAATAATGCTAAACAATAAAGTGATATCATGGAATTGCCAGCACTGGAAACCCAACTATGTATCTCAAGAGGAGTAATTCCCCAAACCTAGCTGTTGCAAAACAACAACTCCCAGCATGCCAAAGGCTGTCAGGCCATGCTGGGAGTTGTAGTTTTGCAACAACTAGGTTTTGGGGGAGTCACTTCTCCAGAGATACATACATGAGTTTCCAGTGCTGGCTTTACTATTCCATCACTTTATTGTTTAGAATGTTATTATGTTATTGTGTTGTATTGTCTTTTATTATAATGACATCAGTACCGAATTAATACTAATATTGTGCCACAGCATTTACTTTAGGGAATCCCAGGCAGAAAACTCACCTATGCATCCCTAGAGTAGGGATTCCCCAAACCTAGCTGTTTCAGAACTACAACTCCCAGCAGGACATGCTGAGAGTTGTAGTTCTGCAACAGCCGGAGAGTCACAGTGTATGGATCGCTGCCCTAACAAGTCCTTCCTGGCAGGGATTCCCCTTTCCCCCTTAGATTGCTAAAATAAATTCTATAGTCTTAAGAGAGAACTGATTTAATTATAATAAACAAAAAAAGACAATAAAGTAACATACAAATAGCTAAAGACTAAAGTCATATAATGGGACATCCAGCACTGCAAACTCTCTGAAACAGGGATTTCCCAAAGCTAGCTGTTGCAAAACTACAACCCCCAGCATGCCCTGACAGGGCATGCTGGGAGTTGTAGTTCTGCAACAGCCAGCTCCTGTAAAGATACATATTTGAGTTTCCAGTGCTGGATATTATCCCATTATATTATTTACTGTCTGGTATTTATGTTGTGTTATTGTTTCTATCTTTATTATAATTAAATTAATTAGTACTAAATTACTATTATACTAACAGTTATTTTAGCAATTTAGGGAGGAAATCCTAAGCAGGAAGAACTTTTTTTTTTTTTGGCTGTGACTCTCTCCAGCTGTTGCAAAACTACAACCCCCAGCATGCCCTGACAGCCTTCGGCTGTCAGGGCATGCTGGGAGTTGTAGTTCTGCAACAGCTAGCTAATGGAGAGGGGGGGGGGGTGTGTGGAATCACTTTTCCAGAGATACATTATTTGAGCTTAGATACATATTTGAGTTTCCAGTGGTGGAAAAAAAAAAAAAAAAAAAAAACTTTTGGACTTTGGCTGCTGTGTTTTTGCACAGGGGGACTGGGAGCCTGGCGCCTGCTGATGGTGAAATAG